>NC_136424.1:30355000-30550000 GCF_052625555.1 Lactuca saligna
TAAGAAGGTGCACTGCACTTCTTGTCTAGGTACACCATGCCTATTGTCGGGGGTGTTTGTGTTGTTCCAGTCAAAGGGCGACATAGGGCAACTTCCGGGTGGCTTTCGGTGCACGCAGTACACCTTGTCTATGCGCGTAGATTCTTCAGTTTTTCAAAAGTTCATATACTCTTCATACGAGATCCGTTTTTTATGTTCTTCATATCCACATGTAGCTATTGATGAGATCTACAACTTTCATTTAGATTCTATCGGCTAATTCTCACTTTATTTTTAAAGTTATATTTTTATATGCATAGACTATTGAAGTTTGTATAAAAATCATAACTATCGCATATGATATCCGTTCTCGAGTATCTTTATATTGACGGATAGGTATTGATGAGATCTTCAACTCTCATTTATATTGTTTTTCCTAACAATCAACCGATCTTAATTTTGGTTTCTGTGACACACACTGCTATGCTGAAACTTTGAAAAATTATAACTTCCCCATACGAAGTCAGATTTGGACATTTTCTATATGTACGTTCTTGCTTTTACAATTACTATGAATTTATTTTGGACTACTTAGGCGAATAAGCAATTTATTTATGATTCTTATTTTATGACACACTTTTCCGTAGTAGGCTGAACTTAAAACTTCAAAGAATCATAACTTCTTCATATGAAGTCATATTCAAGCGTTCTATATATCTACATAAATCGTGTTGGTGTCTTCTACATGTTTATGATGATTATTTTTGATACTTTGTATTTCATACTAACTGTTTGATATTACAATATACGGATATAGTAAAAAAATGGTGTTACAACTCTCCCCCACGTACAAGGATTTCATCCCCGAAATCTAACTAAATAATTTTAGGTAGTTCTTTTTCATCTCTTCTTCTGGTTCCCAAGACCATTATGATTCTTTTCGGTGTTGCCATTGCACCTTCACTAGACCAATCACCTTGTTATGTAATGTTTTTGTCTTCTTATCTAGAATCACCACTGATTTCTCCACGTAGTTCAAACGTTCGTCAATGTGAATATCCTCCAAAGGTACAATTGTGGATTCATTCATAATGAACTTCCTTAACTGAGAGACGTAGAAGGTGCTATGGATCTAACTAAGTTCTTTCAGTAGATCCAAATGATAGGCAACCTTTCCCACTTGATTAATAACTCGAAAGGGTGCAGTATACCTAGGGCTTAACTTGCCCCTCTTCTGGAATCGGATGAAACCTTTCTATGGCAAAACTTTGAGTAATACGAGATCTCCGACTAGGAACTCAAGGTCCGACCTTCATCGATTTTCATCACTCCTTTTCCGAATATGAACAATTTTCAGTCTTTCTCATACTTTTTGGATGAGTTCCATAGTCCTGATCACAATGTTAGTACTTCCCATGACTCGCTGACCAACTTTTCCCCAGCATATTGGTGTCTGACACTCTCTCCCATAAAGCATCTCGAGGGGAGATCTACCAATAATGGAGTAATAATTGTTGTTGTATGTGAACTCTGCCAACAATAGATAAGTATCCTAGCTTCGTCCAAAATCTAGCATGCATGCTCTCAACATGTCTTCAAGGTTTTGTATTGTCCTTTCACTCTGTTCATCGGTCTGAGGGTGATAATTATGCTAATATGCAATTGCGTACCCAGCTCATCATGGGACTTCCTCCAAAACCAAGAAGTAAAATGAACATCTCTGTTAGAGATTATTGAGACTGGTACTCTGTGCTGAGAGACTACTTCTTTAACGTATACTTTTGCAATGTTCTCCACCGAGGAGGTTTCCTAGATAGGCACGAGGTGGGCATTCTTGGTTAATCTATCCACTATCACCCAGATAGTGTCTAAACCATGAGGAGTCCTTAGTAACTTGGTGATGAAGTCCATCATTATTTGTTCCCACTTCTACAATAGGATATCAAGAGGTTGTAAATCTCCATGGGGAATTTGGTGGTCGGCCTTGACCTTCCAACAAGTTAAACACTTCTTGACTTACCATGTTACATCTCTCTTCATACAGGGCCACCAGTAACTATGTCTAAGGTCCATGTACATCTTTATTACTCCTGGATGAATCGAGAACTTGGATTTGCGTGCCTCATCCATCAGTATTTTTTGGGTTCCACTAGTATACGGAACCCATACTTTGTCATGTAGGGTTAACAACCCAATATTGTCTATGTCAAAAGCTGAGATTTTCCCCACAATTCTCTTGCTTTTTTTTTATTCTCTTCCTTAAATGCTTCACTCTTATCTTGCTTGGTCATTTCTAGCACTAGGGTGATTACCATTATGCTTAAGCATATGTCCTTCATCGGCATATTAGTCGTCTTCTGACTAATGCATCAGCTACTACTTGACCTTATCTGGGAGGTAAAGGATTTCACAGTCATAGTCTTTCACTACATCCAACCATCGACGTTACCTCATATTCAAATTTGCCTAATCTATTAGGTATCTCAGCCTTTTGTCGTCTGTGTAGATGGTGCATCGTACTCCATACAGGTAATGCCTCCAAATCTTGAGAGCAAATACTACTGCTCCTAACTCTAGATCATGTGTTGGATAGTTAGCCTCGTGAGGCTTCAACTATCTTGAGGAATATGCGATTACTAGACCTTGCCACATGAGGAAAACTATGAAACCCATGATTGATGCATCGTAATAAAACTACCATGTCCTCAACACATTCTGGAAGGGTTAATACTGGAGCTTCACATAACTTTTTCCTCAAAATTTCAAATGCTAAGTGTTGCTCAGGACCCCAACAAAAAGCAACTCCCTTTTTTCTTAAACGGGTCATTGGTACCGTAATCTTTGAAAAATGTTGAATAGATATTATGTAGTATCCCGCTAATCCCAGAAAACTTTGAATTTATGAAGGAGGAGTCCAAAAGGAATTAGTGAGCCTGAAAGGCATCACTACAAATTCATAATGGCCACACCGAGTTCTGAAGACTGCCATGGGTATATCTTCCTCCTTTACTTGCATGTGATGGTATCCTGAAAATAGGTTAATCTTGGAAACCCACGATGCTCCTTGAGATTTATCAAACAAGTTGTCAATCCTTGGTAGCGGGTAATGATTCTTCACCGTTAGTTTGTTAAGTTCCATGTAATCGATGAACATTTTGTGCGACCCATACTTCTTCTTAACAAACGAAATAGGTGATCCATATGGATAATTACTTGGTCAAATAAACCTCTTATCCAACAAATCTTGAATTTGATTATACAACTCCTATATATCTAGGGTGCAAGATGATAAGGTGCCTTAGCAACAGGGGCCACACTAGGAACTAAGTTGATCCTAAATTCTACTAGTCACTCTAGAGGCACCCCAGGTAGGTCTTCGGGAAACATATCAGAGATTTCACAAACTACCAGGTTCGATCAAGTATAGGCCTACACACTCAATCGATCAAGTATTTGAAAAGACCAAAATATCATCGATAAGCATGATTATCGATCGATAAAGTATAAGCCTACACACCCCGTTCATTGGATCAGTGAATGCGGTGAGTACATTAGTAAGCCTGAAAGGCATCACTACAAATTCATAGTGGTCATACGGAGTTTTGAAGACCGTCTTCGGTATATCTTCCTCCTTTACTTGTATATGATGGTATCCTGAACATAAGCCAATCTTGGAAAACCACGATGCTCCTTGAATTTGATCAAACAATTCGTCAATCCTTGGTAGCAGGTAATGATTCTTCATCGTGAGTTTGTTAAGTTCCATGTAGTCGATGCACATTTTGTGCGACACATCCTTATTGTTAACCAATAAAATCGGTGCTCCCAAGGCAAACTACTTGGTCGAATAAACCTCTTATCCATCAACTCTTGAATCTTATTCGACAACTCCTATATCTTTGGGGGTGCAAGATGATAAGGTGCCTTAACTACAGGTGCTACACCAGGAACTAAGTTAGTCCTAAATTCTACTTGTCACTCTAGAGGCACACCATGTAGATCTTCGGGAAACACATAATGGAATTCACAAACTACGACCACTTCTGAAAAGGTTTCCTTTTTCTCCTTCCGAGTTTCGATCACATATGCCGAAAATCCCTTATAACCATGTTGTATGTATTTCCTATCCCTTGTACCAGAACAGAACACCGAATCACTTTTGGAACCCTCGCCTCTGATGGTAATTTCTCCTCCACTTGGGGTCTAAACTCATACTATCTTTTTCCTATAGTCAATCAGGGCCTCAAACTAGTTTAGCCAATCTGTGCATACTATCATGTTCATCTCTCACATATGAATGGAAATGAGATTTATTGGGAAACTAGTGTCTGTAATACTTGGTTCCGGTATGAGTTTAATTCTCCAATAATTTATAATTTTCCTTTGGGACTCGATGAGTTAGAAGCTTTAACTCGTCGTGTCGAGATGGTTTTAGTAGCGGATATTTATGGACCAACTCGGTAAGTCGGGGTGTCCCAACTTGACGAGTTGGCGGATGGGATGGAAACCGTAATTTTAGGGTGTTACATGTATTTAAGTACCTTAAGCCCCTTGGCTGGCCTCCTTACCAGCCTCCTCTGTCCAAAAACCCTAATTTCGTGCATCATCTTCCAAGGTTGAGTGTGTGAGCTTGTGGTGAGCTTTGAGAGTTGATTTTTGGGTATTCTTTGGAAGGAGCTTTTAAGTTAGAGGTGTCTAGTTTGGAAGGAAGGCTATAGATCTAGAAACTCTCCACTTGTTGCAGTCTTTTTGAGGTATAATGTCAATACCTTGCTTTGTTATCATCTAGATCTCTTTGTTAGAAGTTTTATCTTGATTTTGGGAATATAATTGGTTGTTCAAAAAGTTGAGAGTTCCAAGGGTTATTATGTTAGATATGACCCTTTTATGAACTCTCCTGGATTAAAGTTCCAAGCTTTACTAGGTTCTAGGTCCCATTCATGCAATAAGTCCTTATTAAGCCCATGTTGAGCCATTGAGCTTCCTTTTAGCATGCATGGACGTAAAATGGGAAACTTTACGTGATTTTCTAGCCTTTGGATGTTAGATTTACAATTTTGGGTCTATGCTTTCGGAGTTTAAGGGCTTAATGGGTTAAGCCTCACTCCTTTGAGTCTAGGGTTCGGGTTTGGGCTCCTTGTGGGGGTTCTTAAGGGTAAATTTGAAAGTTTTTCCCTTCTAGACATCATTTTGAAGGAGATCTGAGAATTGGAGTTCCTAGATTCAATGGAAACAACTTAATGCATTAAGCTATTGGATTTTTGACTAACTCGACAAGTTCATTAGTGAACTCGGCGAGTTGAAGGGAGTTTTCCCAATCTGTGCAGTTATGTAGAAAATCGACGAGTTGAAGGATAACTCGGCGAGGTGGGTCAACTTGGACTGTTGACTTTGACCTTTTACTTTAGTCTTTGACCAAGTTTGACCTTAAGGGGGTTTTAGAGCATTTTGGGTTGTAATTAAGGAATTGTTTCTATTTAGGGGTTGAGTAGAGCTTATATCAGGAGCCGAGACCTAGTCAGCTATCATTCTGTATTCGAGGTGAGTCTTCTCACTACACTCATGGGTCGAAGGCTCCAAGGTCGGCCCATTAATTGATATGAAATGTTTAGTAATGGAATTTGTAATGCTTTCGAATTGATCTATATGCGTATTATGTGATGACCATGGAGGAGCCCATGACATTCGGTAAGACCATAGGAGGAGCCTATGTCTCGGAGATGTAAGACCATGGGGGTAGCCCATGGCATTCTAAGTGAAGACCATGGAGGGATTCCATGGCAATCTTGTATGTATGTGTGCATGACATTATGTTATTTTATGTTTTAGTGTTTTGGGAAACTCATTAAGCGTATGCTTACATTTTCTTGGTTGTTTCAGGTACTTCTAGCTCTAAGGGCAAGAGCCCAGCTTGACGGCGTGACATGCACTCTCCATCATTTTCCCACTTGTTATTATGGGCACTCTAATCTTTTTGAATAATATGTTGATGTCTTGGATTTTGGAAACAATGTATGATGAGAATTTCTAATTATTAAACATGTTGGGTTTTAAGTAATATAACACTACTATGGTGCACATACAACCCTAATAGCTTTGGATCTAAGTTTTGTCTAGTTATACATGCAACAAAAATTATCCAAAGCATCAACCTATCAAGCATACAAATTTGGTACATGAATCATAAAACTAGTTAGAATAATACCTCTTTATTGTAGCATGTACTTTTGGCCTTTCAAGAGCTTAGCACCTCAAGTTTGATGTCTTAAATGGTTCACAACCACCATGAACAAAGGAATACTTTGAGAGAGATGCTAGACACTCCAAAATCATCTATATCTCTTCCTAGAAGATTTAGAGAGACGATTTTAGGCTAAGGGATAACACATATATAGTGTAGGATTTTAAGAGTCATGGGTAAACCCTAATCCATACACTTAGGTTATGATCCATATCTCATGTAGGCTAACTCTTCATGGATACTTACATAAACTTAGCCCATCATGGATCAATAGGCTAAACAATATATATCACTAATTTAGATAATCAGTCCTCGTTAATTTAATTAATCTCTTTTGATCACTAAATTAATTCTTGATTAATACTAATTAAATATTATGATTTCTCAATTAGTATATTATACTTATAATATATCATTAAATCATAAATAGCCTCTTTCTCAAATAACTATCCTATCAGATTGTTTTGGTGAAGGCAACCAAAATGGACCATGCTACTCATGGGTCAAGTACATACAAATTATAGTTATGGGCTTAGACACCTAATCCAACAGTCTCCCACTTTGATAAGTCTAATAACTATAACTGCGATTGAGACATGGATATCGTATGAATTGAGACATGGATTATAATCATTCTTTCTATTCATGTGCTGTTTCCCGATTTCTGATTTATGATGACTGGCTAACTAAACAAATCAAATCAGTCCAGGCTTGGCCAAACGCTTAGGGTTGTCATCACTAAATCATCGAGCGGCCCACATATATCGATTTTATCCATCTTAGGGTAAAAGGAACGGATAAACTTCGACATATTCTTTCTCTATTTACTCATCAAATCACACACAACAATACATTTTATAACACCAAGTTACTGGTGCATTTTCATATCATCAATGTGCAACCAACTTATAATCTGCAACTCATATCTCTCCGTTTTGAGAATATAAGATATTATCATCTCATAATAAATTGTGATAAAATCCATGAAGTGATTTAGATAAGCGTGGGTTTAGTCCAATACTCAATTCTAATTACATGAGTACTCATGAATTCTGCAGCAAACTTGTGCTATTTGTAACACTTTAGACATTCTATAGACGAATTCATGATAGTCTTGCCTCAATACCTACTTCCAAAGTATGACCGACTGTGGATGTTTGAATAATCTTATTATTCAAGAAGTCAAAACATGCGAAGTGAAATACAAGAATAATCGAATCCAATATGGCCTCAAAACTTTTGAATATAAATAAAACACATTTTATTTAATCACCATATTGATTACACATTATTCATTGTATAATGTTTCGATTAATCAACTTAATACTTAAATTGAAACAATAGTTATCCCATGCTCCAAGCATGCACACTATGTTTACCTATGATCCTCAATTTGTGAAATAGATTAATTACAAACATTTCCAATGACACTCATTTCACAATTCCAAATCCTTATCGTAAGTGTGAGAATACCAAGTCCTTGCCACTTACTGTAATCTGTTAAATTCTAAGCTTATATGCAGTGACCCTTTTGTAATAACTATGTACACAAGTCACAGAGACTTTATCAATTACAAAACTTTCCATTGGATATTGTTACAAGACAATTCCATAGGATCGGAGTCTCATATTCAAAGCACATTCCTGTGAACATCCTTCTTGCATAAAAGTTTCTCACTTACTCATAGATTCTTGATATCCAACTCCCATTATGCAAAACTTTTCCATAATTTTCATATGACTATCCATTCTTAATAGAATCCTATCTATTCGGAATTATATCAATATGGTCCATTCATTACTATACTTCCAACTGCCCACAAGTGACCAATCCTTAGCGAAGCTTGAATTGTCCTTAACAGTTGTTTAATAAATTTAGTCATATCCGATTCTAGTCCTTTTTCCTTCTTAATTCCCTAGGCATTTGGAAAATAAGAACACATAAATATTATAGCATATGCAATCGATCCTATATTTGAAGCATATAAGACATGATTCATAATGTCTTACATAAAGACACGATACTTGACCAATCTTTTGCTATAATATTTCCACATATCGAATTTCCTTATGTGGAACCATAACATTCATGTATATCCTTGACTAAATTTTATTAAAATCTCACAATCTAAGCTTTTAGATTTGAAATGAAGTATGAGTTCCTCTCCCTTAATTATAGCACAACAACTTTTCAAACTCTGCAACTTTACAAATTGAAACTTTTGTTTTTTATAATTAACATTGCTAATTTGCAACACTTACCATAATGATTATGCTCCCACTAGCATAACAATTGTTTCTTTAATATCATAACACTTATGCTCCTGCTAGCTTTGACATGTACCTAGAAATAAGTTGGACTTCTAGAAATCAATACTAGTTGACTTGCTTACCAAAGTTTAGATTTCTGATACAAGATGCTTCGATTAGACTTTATCTAGGCTTCTAAAACTCATACACCTTTCCTTATAGTAATAAGTTTGTAATTTCTTATACCTTTTTCCATTTCTCATAATTTGAAGTATGAAGAGGGATGCCATAGTCATAATCGAATTTGAGAACGCAATTAAAACAACTGCTATCTTCTCAAAATCTACTTAGTGAAGGTGTTTCCTCACAATAATTTTCATGAATTGGAGAGAAACCTTATGTCACTTAGATTTTACGGTCTATGTGTTCGTATCCATGTGAATTTGTCATAACCATAATCACAAGACAAAGTTAGTGACAAATCCAAACTCATATGGATTGAACTTGTTCAATCTTAATTTCTTGCCACTTGGTAGCACAAGGGCCTACCATGTCTTCCAAGTTGTTGAGCAGCTCACCCTTACTGATCAACGAACTTTCACTGATCAATGTGCTTTTCCATATGCAAACAATTGAGAACTCATAAAATTCACATGCATATTTAACTTTAACTGGAACGGGCACAGAAACAAGAATATGTCAACCAATATGTTACAAACCTCAAGTCGTGTGCTAGTGATAAACGATAGTTTTATTATTGATTAGTTCTTGAAGCTTTTCAAGGTCTTTAAGACTCCCACTCACCTCTTGACATATAAGATTCTTTTGTCAAGAACCATTCCTTGACAAACAAATATTCAAGAGTTAGTACGGATTCTTATCAAGAATGTCACTTCATATAATTGGTCTCAATTGGTCTTTGTCTTATCTAAACATCACAACTACTAATATCAAATGTGTGAGAGCAAGAAAAATTTTCTACTCCACATTTCAGAATGTGTTACAAACCTTCTTAGGACATGTCACTTAAGACACAATCTTGGAATATGACACTAAGATTTGATTTTTGGAACAAAGTATGGTTTATCTTCTTGATTTAACCATCTCAACAATTCACGACTCCACTTCTTAGCCATATAAGTGCACTAAGGTGTCCTTAGAGGATCAATTGTGATATTTCATAATCATTAAGATGATCATAAAACACGATACGAAAGTACTATCATTTCCTTTCAGATTGGAGAAACTTTTATCTTTCTGCCTAATCGATTCTTTTTATTCAATCTGCTATACATTGAAACTTTTCCAATGATTCAAAATTACACTTAATCTTGTAAGTAAAACCATGTTTATTAAACTTTTAGTTAATCTGATGAATAGTCTTGGTGGACCTAACCAGTGCATAGCTATGTGTACTAAATCCCCTAATCCTTCACTTGACTCACATATACATGTGAACAAGGAGTTACTCTTAATTTACCAAAGATGAAGGTTCTCATTCATCACACAATACAAGTTGCATGATTCCAAGTTTCTATCTAATTGAAACTTGGTGATGAGAATCTTTCCTTATTTGGTAAATTATGACACTACCTCAAACGAAAGAATCAAATCCATATAGAAACATTCAAACATCAATTTTCATATATGCCATTGCAAGGAGATATAAAATAAGAATAATCAAAAAAAAAATTATTTAGAAAACACGGAAAAATTGTCCTTACAATGCAATTACAATTAAAACTATGTTATTACATATTCCTAAGCAACCTATCATAACTTTTAGTAGTATCTCATAAATCTGATCATCGAACCATGCGATCGAAATCCATCTCTTCACGACCAGACTCATCTTACTCTTCCTTTAAGTTTCCTTTATTTTCTTCGATCCTATAAACACATCAAAATGCAATCTTGTCGCATTATGTATTAAGAATCTACAGACAGGAACTTAATAGAGTTAAATAATGGACAGACCTGAAGCAGAGTCATACATTTTGACTTTACCATCCTTGTGGTCCTTCGGGTAGATACGACAGCTTTGCAACCAATTCCCTTTTCTTGGCAATAGAAACAAACAGATTCTTTTGGAATGGTACACGGGAAAATATCAAACTTAGCCTTTCCCTTTCCCTTGGAAAGAGAAATCTTTTATGGAATTCCAATGTTTCCAATGTCAATGTCCATAGTAGTTTAGGAAGTAGATCTTCCAATAAAATTTGCTTTACCGGTACACCAAATCATTGCCGATTCAGCAACAATTAGCAAATAGGTAAGATCAATAAGGGTCACGCCGTGATCTATCACATAGTAGTCCTTAACAAATTTACTATATGTCATAGGAAGTTATTGAAGAACCAAGTCAACAGCCAACTTCCTCGACACAACGACTCCTAACATTCCCAGTTTGTCAATATGACGCTTCATGTCCAAGAAGTGAGCACATATGGACTTTCCATCTTGGTGTTTGCTAGCCAATAGGGCTTGTGCGACCTTTAACTTTTCAAGTCGATGAACATATGGGTTAGGGAGAACTATTCGAGGAGGTGGAGGAAGTGAAGTATGATTTTTGGGAACATCATCTTCATGAGGAAAGCTTTTCCCAAGAGATTCGGGAATACCATAGTTGTCAGAACTAGACATCTACAAGGGAGAAATTCAAGTTAGTTAATTTAAGTCCTTAATATATCACCCAAAATGAAATATTAAGGATAAAACCCAACACAATAATTTAAAATTCGGAAGAGGGATGTCGTAATTCAATTGTAAAATATTTGAAGGTAGGTAAATGACGATTTAACAATTTTCACCATGAAAAAAGAAAATGAATTTTAGGTTTTAAATGAATTGAAATTCCTAGATCTTTTGAGATTCATTGAACTTTTCAATGGCACGTTTAATCTTGATTATGCCCTTCAAGTTTGTGGCTGGGATGCCGAGGATCACAAACAAGGTGTGAATAACCATGCAAATTAGATTGGTACTCTCGAAGTCATTTATCACCTATTCAATGTGTCAGTTGACCAGACATGCTCCATTGATCTATGAAAAACTACAAGCTACCCATTTCCAACCTTCATTAGTCATATATTAGTGTGCTGATTAACCACACATGCTCCACTAACGACTAATAAGGTGCAATGTGCAATTTCATGAGTTAGCATCAAATTCACATTTTTCCTAAGTAACTAAGACTAGTAATTTATAAAATGTTTAGTTACTTTATATTTCATTATACTTTTAATGAGGATTTAAATGTCTTGTTAAACCTGTTCGGCTAACGACCATCCACCAGTCAAGGAAATACCCCCCTTATAGACCGGCTTCGTGCATGAGGCCTACTAATGGTAAGATTGACCTTTTACTTACACATATAATATATTAAACTTTTAATTTTATATAGTATAAGGTTGTATTTTAAACATTTAAAATACTAGATGGTTAAATCTATTAATAAATTAAACTTTTAATTTAATTAACTTTCAACCATATGATTATGAATTTATTAATCTTCTTTTAATTAAACACTTTAATCAATTTAATAAATTTCATAAGGTGTAATTGAACTATTCAAAACATCTAGGTTATTAAAAATTCAAAATTAAAACTATTTAATTAATTTTCTAGCTATAACCCAAGAGTTGCACCTTTT
Organism: Lactuca saligna; assembly: GCF_052625555.1. Taxonomy (NCBI): domain Eukaryota; kingdom Viridiplantae; phylum Streptophyta; class Magnoliopsida; order Asterales; family Asteraceae; genus Lactuca; species Lactuca saligna. The sequence goes on from NC_136424.1 coordinate 30,367,123, forward strand.
GAAACCTTTCAATTACTAGATGTTTTAGAATTCAATATCACAAATTAAAACATTTTAATTAAGCTTTTCAAATTCCAAAACTCGAGGGAAAGTTTTGAAACTCTTCAAAACCTTTTGGAATCCAAAACTTGATGATAAGTTTTGTAACCTTTCAAGATTCTTGAATTCCATAACTTAAAGAGTTAATTTGTTTCATGAATGAGAATTTTCAAGTTCCATAACTTGAGGACAAGTTATGAAAATCTTCAAGAAACATTTAGATCAAACTTTAAACTAATAAAATAATCATATCATTTTATCTATTACTTAATTGATCTAATTCAACTCTTGTAGCAAAATGATTCAAATTTTACAAATATTTAGTTTTCATAAAACCAAGTAATTATCTTAAAATTGGGCAATCATCATGTTATTGGATGTGGATAATCATTACCATACCAACAAAATCAAATTTTATGAACCAAACAATTTTGTGGTAATGATCCTAATCCAAAACAGACCAAAAAGTTGAAAATTCTGCCAACAAATGATCCAACTCGCCGAGTCTGATAATGGACTTTTCGAGTTCATCATCAATGAACATGGACTCGTCGAGTTCACGTATGGACTCGTTGAGTCCAGCAGTCAGAGGGTAGTTTTTTCAGGTCTTTCAACTTTGGACAATTTGACAATGCATTTATATAACAGAAAACTACCCATGGCTCTAATACCACTGTTAGGTTTTAAGTACTATAACACTCCTCTGGTGCACAAAGAACCATAATAGCTTTGGATCTAAGTTTTCTCTTGTTATACATGCAACAAAAATTATCCAAAGCATCAACTTATCAAAGATACAAACTTGGTATGTTAATCATAAACACAATTAGAAGAATACCTCTTTATTGTAGCTTGTAGTTTTGGCCTTTCAAAAGCTAACCACCTCAAGTGTGATGCCTCAAATGGTTCAAAAGCAACATGAACAAAGGAAGACTTTGAGAGAGAGGCTAGACACTCTAAAATTGGCTATATCTCTTCCTAGAAGACTTAAAGAGATGACTTTAGGCTAAGGGATAACACATATATAGTGTAGGGTTCCAAGAGTCATGGGTAAACCCTAATCTATAAACTTAGGTTATGATCCATATCTCATGTGGGCTAACTCTTCATGGATACTTACATAAACTTAGCCCATCAAGGATCAATAGCACAAACAATATATTTGTCACTGATTTATATAATCAGTCCTCGTTAATTTAATTAATCTCTTTTGATCACTAAATTAATTCCAAATTAATTCTTGATTAATACAAATTAAATATTATGATTTCTCATTTAATATATTATATTTATAATATATCATAAAATCATAAATAACCTCTTTCTCAAATATCTATACTATCATATTGTTCTGGTGAAGGCAACCCAAATGGATCATGCTACTCTCGGGTCAAGTACATACCAATTATAGTTATGGGCTTACACCTAATCCAACAAAACATAGGTTGTTAATGTTTAAATGAAAAATTGTACTTGAAAATTTTGGTTGTTACAGTGTCTCAGATTCTTAAGGTACAACTACGGTAAAACCTTTGATGCTCTAACTGTTCGATCGTCAACTATTTCTACGTTTAGAGGATGATCTAAATATCCTATGGTGTTATCAAAGCTCTTGCTAAATTTAAGTGATACGAAGGAATGACTTTCTCTATAATCGAATAATATTAAGGAAGGTATGGAGTTGACTAGAAAAGTATCAACTATGATGTCTGACACCTCTTTGGAATCTTCTTCTGTGAGCTGAAAGGATCGCCCCTTGGCCCTTGGAAATTCACCCTTGACGTGACTTATTTGGTTATCCTCAATGTTGTAGCTGCTAGAGCCTATATTATACATGTTGGCTTCAGAAGAGGACATTCACCCTTGAATTGTACTAGTTGGTTGTAATTCAAACATACATCCATGTCCTGTTTTCGGTTCCTGGCGTGATTCCCTTCTTCATTACATTTATGGCACCAGGCTTACTTAACAAGGACCATGATGAAAATTTTCACACTTGTTGCAAGTGCGCCCCTTATAACCTCCAAACCTTAAACCAGTGGATTTGAACTTTTTGGATGCCAGCTGAGAAGGAGCCAGAGTCTTCCTCTTCTCCTTCGTCTAGGTCACCAACTCGATTTCTCTCCTATTGGCATACTATTGCATCTTTTCTAGAGTCTCATACAGATTGTTTAATAAAACGTAAAAACTTCTTTATGTCAGTTTTGAGTATGCTCAAATATTGATACATTTTCGCTTGTTCCGAGGATGCATACTCAGGGTAAAACAAGGCTCTCTCAGTGAACATCTTGGTGATCTTTTTCACCAGTTCAATCATCTTCTTGAGCGATAAGAATTCTTGAGCTAGTTGCTTCCTTTTCACCAGTGGGACATACTCTTCCCTGAACTTTTTAACAAAGTAATCCTAGGTCACTGCGCCTTTCTCCGTAGGTGAGTAGTCTATGCTGACAAAGTTTCCTCAATCTTTCGCTCCATGATGGAGGAAATTCTACACATACCTAAATCTTAGGTTGGCTAGACAAGCACCAGTGTAGAAGCATCCTTATACATCCGAGAACCATATCATGGCAACAATGGGATCTCTAACACCATAAAACTCTGGTGGTTTGATGTTATTAAACTCTCGGTATGTCATTTCGTTGTCTCTGAGAGTGGTTGCGGCAGTAGCGGTGCTAGTAAGAAAAGTATACCACTCATCAAATAAGGTGATTAGTTCGGTTTTGATAGATCCTAACATATCTAGAATCATTTCTCTCATGGCTGCATATATTGCCACCTTTATCCAATCATGTATATCAATGCTGCTCATTCTTGATCCTTTCGATCCAGAACCAAAACTAATTGATCTAGTGATCATCACCATCCTGGAGATATAAATGAGGCTATATCAATATGAATTTATTGAGTTATCTTGGAATAGCATTTAGTCCTTTCTAGCCCCTTAGTATCTTTGCAACTTTTCTTGATTCCTATATGGATCTTATACTACCTTCCACACCTATCCATACTAGATCCAAGAATTAACCCAATGTTTCTAAGTCAGTACACTCTCCTATCATTAGGTCTTTTCACACACAGTGCTACAAGGACCTAGTTATTGTTTTCCTAGATTTTTCTTCTAGGATTCCTTCCACTTCATCCTACTATTAGTCGAGGAAGAACGTCTACCAACTCTAACTAATTATCGGATGAAATATGATTGCATGCCTGCTAAAAAATTAAATATCCTGTCGACTATAACATCCAACACTACAACAGTTGGACTTGGACAAGAGATGCACAATAGCGTAGAATCAGGAAATCTAAAACTATTTAATTTTGGGAGCATGCAACCTAACGTATTTGTCGAATAACTAATCATCATGAATATAGGTTCTAAGAAGCAAATAAGAAGCAATTCTCTAAGCTATAAGGCATATTAATTATCAGGTAATTCTAATCTACAATTCTTGTAAAAAACCATAGCCTATATACTAGCATTCATTCCTAACAAATCATATATATCAGTAGACATAACAATACGAATATTTTGGAATCACTTTCCTTTTTGAGCTCTTCCTGACTGTACATATCATATTCTTTTATTTGTTTGCATCATTTCTTTTATAAAAAGGTTTATTTGATACTCAGATCCTTAGTTTGAGTCTGGAATCACACGGGCGTTCATTCAATTCTCTCAAACTAAGGCAATGATACCTACTTGTAATGTCCCGATTATAACACCTGTTTCTCAAAATTGTTTAACTAATTACTTAACGGGGTTAAAATGGAGTTTTTGGGGGAAAATCTATGCCACGACGTGGGACAAGGATGACCACGACGTGACATGATGTAAATGATTGCATCCTCTTGATGAGTCCCACGACGTAGTTATTGTTTTGGCTTAAGCCCTTAATTTTCGGGGTTCCTTCGTGTTTAAGCCTTTAACCTCAAATTTAGGGCATCATTTCTAGCCTCCATCACCCTCAAGAACCTTGAAGCAAATCCTAATACCCTTTTCTCTTTTTTTGAGCTTACTTTTGGTGATTTGGTGCATTTAGAAGGAATAAGAAGGTCCTTGTGGTATAGAGAACCTCTTGTAAAGCTTAGAGATTGCATTTGAGCAATTTATGGACTAGTCAATATGTTCAATATCCAAGCTTTATATTGCATGCTCCTAGATCAAGGCTCATTGTACCTTTTTCTTCATGTTGTGGAAGTTTGGGTGGAATAGATTCCATAAAGTTGGCAACTTTATGGATCATTTAGGTCCTTTTGGGGATATAAGTTACCAATATAGAGTTCTATGGTGTATTTGGTCACATACACAAGTTTGAGTTCATTTATTCCATGATTTTGACCTAGTTTGGAAGAGAAATGTGTTGGACATGCATATCCATGCAACACCAATTTTTATGATGATTTAAGTGTAAGAAACCCTTTTGGAAGTTATGGACTTATGGATTTGGTGATTAAGTGCTTAATGGTTGAGTTCATGCCTTAAGTTGTCAATAAGGATCTAGTTTTAGTGAACTTGGCTTATTGGCATGTCTTAATGGATAAAGTAGGAAACTTTATCCATCAAGACATTGGGAAGGACAACATCTGAGCTTTGAATTTTTTGGTGCGGAAGGAAAATAGTTTAATTCATTAAGGCTATTGAGACCCAGTTTCCACAATGTAGCGACTGAGGGGATGCCCGTCTAAATTGTCACTATTCAGCCACGATGTGGTCAATGGGAGGCCACGACATGGAGACTTGCTGAAGTTGGCTTTGATCGTTGACTTTTGACATTGGTTTAATTTTGATCAAATGGCTAGTGTTATAAGGTGGACTATGGGTTTAGCTTGTGTGGTTTATTAAGAGGTGTATAACACCTGCTCATTGGCTATGAGAGCTATAGCTATTTACTATGTCTGCAAGGTGAGTCTTCTCACTATACTATGTAGGATGCTAGCTATCTTTGTGTTACTTGCATGGAAGACCATGGTATGGCCTTCGGAATACGTATGAAAGGCCATAGGTTGGCTCCTGGAAATTGTATGAAATACTAGGATGTGGCTCTTGACAATTGTATGCAAGGCTAAGATCTGGCCCCCGACAATTATATGTAGGATGCTAGCTGTATTTTTTATTCTTACATGGAAGACTAATATGTGGCTCTTGGAACTTGTATGTATGACCAGAGTTTGGCCCCCGGCGTGGCAAGGAAAGACCATAATTTGGCTCATGGATGATAATGACAGTAAGACTCTGGTCCGACCCACAACATTCCTTATCATATGTATCGTATGTGGTTTTTTTGGAACCCACTAAGCTTTATACTTACGGTTTTGTGGTTTAAATATTTTCAACTACTTCCAGTTCCAAGGGGAAGGGCTCAGCTTGACTACAAAAAATCCCCCGATAGATTTTTTTTCACGTTAATTATTTTTGTTTTACTTTAATGTTTGAAAGATACATTTTACTATGAATGGTTTTAGGAACAAATGTTTGTATGGATTTAGTGGTTTAAAAACGAAAATTTTTATTGGTATTTTGGGGATGTTTGATAATCCATTTCAAATGTAATTGGATAAAATGGTAATGAAATTGGATAAAATAGGAATGTAATGGAAGAAAGATGAAATTGAATTGGATAAATGTGTGGTTTTTAAATTGGTAAAGAGTTGTCTTTATATTTGATAAAGAACATTTGTAAAATTGAGATTTTATCATTTTCAAATGGTTAAAAAATGAGGGAGGGAGGGAGAGAGATATAGAGAAAGAGAGATAGATAGATAGACAGATAGATAGATAGATAGATAGATAGATAGATAGATAGATAGATAGATAGAGAGAGAGAGATCCCCTAATGGTTTACTATACGCATGACTTCTCTCATTTGGATATACCATCAGTACAAGCTCTTAGACGTGGCCAAAGTCGTTCGACTCCGTCCAACCTTAGATGGTAATAAACTCTATACATTAGTTGTTACTTTGAATTATTAATCTTTATGTTACGTACAAAAAAACTAGTAAAATTTTTATTTTTCAAAACACCCAAAAGATACAAGCAACTGTTCCAAAACCAACCACAATATAAAAATTTTCAACATAAGAGTAAATCCAAATAACAATGTAGAATAAAAATTAAGGGGATGTTGTGCGATCACATCGGACCCTTCCCTTTGGAACCAAAAGTACCTGAAATGTTTAAACCAAAAAAACCGTAAGCACAAATATTCGTGAGTTCCCAAAATACCATATACCACATATAGCACCGGGCCCTGTCGACCCATCATAATGTGCCCTTCCCAACATACAAATGGCCCCCACTCAACATACAAACGGGCCCCTCCCAACATATAATGCAATAGTAACAAAGAAAGCTAGCATCCTACATAATATAGTGAGAAGAATCACCTTTCTCATAGAGTAAGACAAATTCCAACTCAACGTCTCAAGATAGGTGCTACAACCCACACATCGTATCACATAAGGTCCCACCTTAGTCTACACTCTAAAACTACACAATTGACGAAAAGTCAACCAAGGTCAAAACTCAACGGTGAAAATCAACATCAATGAGTCTCCACGTCGTGGCAGAGTAACGAAAAAATAAACGAGCATCTCCCTAGTCACCACGCCGAGGTGGCCTAAATGTCACGTTGTAGAAATTGGGTCTCAACAGTTTAATGGATTAAGTTGTTTTCCTTCCACTCCAAGGTCTCTAAAGCTCATATCTAGTCCTTCCCAAGGTCTTGATGGATAAAGTTTCCAATTTCATCCAATAATACATGATCAATATCTCTAAACCTAGGTCCTAAATGACAACTTAAGGGATGAACTAATCCATTAAGCACTTAATCAGTGAAGTCACAAGTCCATAACTTCCAGAAGGATTTCCTATATCTAAATCATCATAACAATTGGTGCTTTATGGACATGCATGTCTAAAGCATGTATCTTCCAAACTAGGTCAAAATATGGTAGAAATGAACTCAAAGTTATGCATGAGACCAAATACACCATAGGACTCTCTATCTGGAACACATAACCCGAAAAAGACCTCAAGGATCCATAAAGTTGCCATCTTTATGGAATCCATACCTCCAAACTTCCACAACATGAAGACAAAGGGACATGGAGCATAGATCTAGAAGCACGCAACGTAAAGCTTGAATCTTGAACACTTATAGTGGTACAGAAATGTGCTAGAGGATGATGATGAGGCTTTCATGCTGAATCTATGTGCCAATGGAGCTTCCTTCTCCTTTAGGATGCTAAAAATGCTAACAAGAACCTCAAGGACTCAACAATGGAGGCTAGATCTGATTAGGGATGAAAAGGAAGGTGTTGGAGGCTGAGGGTATGCAAACCCTAGCTCCCACTTTCCTTGAATAGGGACTAAATCCTGGAAAATTAGGGTTTTGCCTTTAGATGGTCGCCATGTCATGGGTGAATATTTTGAATATAAATATAAGTTGCACTTAAAGCATAGTAAGTTTATCTTAACTTACAAAGAGTTTCTTGAGAAAACCGTGAAGATCGTAGGCAGTGCTTCGGCTAAAAAATTTCTACTTTTCCAACTCTTTGATGTGTTCCCTTCTTCTTTTCTAGGCATACCTTGCTTCTTATCGGGGATGTTGGCATGATTCCACTCAAAGGGCGACACAAGGCATATTTCTAGTGACTGTAGGTGCACGTCGTGCACCATGTCGACACGCGCCCATGATCCTGAAGATTTTTCAATTTTTCAAAAATTCATACCTTCTTTATATGAGCTTTGTTTTTGACGTTCTTTATATCCACACGTAACTATCTACGAGATTAACAATTTTCATTTAGACTCCGTTGGCTGGATCTCATTTTTTTAAGTTACATTTTTATAGGCTTAGACCGTTAAAGAATAATATATATAGAGAGAGGATAATATGATTTATTAATATGTTATAAGAATAATATATTAAAGGAGAAATCATATTTGTTTAATTAATATTGGTCAATAATTAATTAGGAATTAATTTTGTGATCAAGTGTAATTAATTAAACTAGAGGGGATGATTTGTAATTATGTGATAGTTACAAAATAAGGTAAGGATTATCTTATTATTAGGTTGGACGAATTTAAGGTGATAAGGCCTTAGAATTCGACTATGATAAGGATTCAAGGATTATCTTATGGGTTGCTTTGTGGATAAGCAACTAGATAAGGATAATGACTGAAACCCTATCTCTACACCTATATAAAGACCCTAAGGCTCATGAATTCGTGTATCCCTTCCCAAGAAGTCCTAAGGACGAATTCTAACCTCTTTCCTCTCTCTTTATACCTTCTCCATTTGCTCTTGGTGTTTGTAAGCCATTAGAGGAGTGACACTTGTGACTCTAAGCATTCCAAAGTCAATTCAAGGAGGAATTAGGATTGTTATTACTCTATAACAATCAAGGTATGTTCTTAAACCCATTCATATGTTAATATCGATTTCATATACTAGAATTAGGGTTTATAGTCTTGGATTCAAAGCATGTATAATAGAGAAACCTAGATCCAAGCATTAGGGTTTGTATGAGCACATAGGATGTCTTATGACCAAAACCCATCAGTGGTATCAGAGCCTAGCTTGGTTTCAGTTGTATTGATGCATTGTATATCTAAAAAATTCGATTTTTGATGTTTTAGAGGCTGGACTCGCCGAGTCCATAGCTGAACTCGCCGAGTCCAGGGTGACTCGACGAGTCTAGGCTTGACTCAACGAGTCAACTCGTCAGATAGTGCTTATCTCGGGATTTCTTGTTGTTTTTGCATTAGGATAGTTACCTTATCATATTAGATCAATATAAATCCGATTTTATGATATATATGACTATATTCTTGATCTAATTAAAGATAATTATCAATTAATAAAATATTTGTTTCCTTGTGTGATAATTGATTGATTATTTTGATTAAATTGATAAATTGTTTTGCAAGAAATCATTAAATAAATCAAATATGGATAATTATGTGATTAAATGTTAATTTGAATTATTTGTTACTTGATCCTTGTTGTTATGAAAAGTTTCATATTTTCCCCTTTAGGTTTTATAGTTTAAATTTGAACCCAAAAGTTTTGTTGTTTTGAAATTCAAATAGTTGAAAGCCTAATGTTTTGAAAAAGGTTTCAAAACTTGCCCTCAAGTTTTGGAATTTAAAAGTTGATTAAAAGTTTAATTAGGAATGTTAAATTCTAAAACCCTAGTAATGTTTTGAAAAGTTCAATTTACACCCTTATGGTTTTATTAATTAATTAAGGTGTATAATTAAAAGAAGTTTAATAAATCCATAAAAGTTTAGGTTTGCAATTTAATTGAATTAAAGTATAATTGTTAAATTTGACCACCTAGTATTTTAAAAGTGTAAAATACACCCTATACTATATATATAACATTAAAAGTCTAACATTATATATATGTATGAGTAAAAGTCAATCTTACCGTTAGTAGGTCTCATTCACGATGCTGGTCTATAAGGGGTGTTTAAGGAAATTGCCTATAAAATGGCGATTGAATGGGTATCCACTCTTGACTAGTGGATGGTCGTTAGCCGAACGGGTAGGATAGGATGAAACCTTCCATTATAAGTATAATGAAATACAAAGTAACTAAATGTTTTGCAAATTCCCAATCTTAGTTACTTAGGCAAAAGTGAATTGATACAATTCCATGAAATTACACTCTGTGCCCTTGCGAAGACGTTAGTGGGGCGTGTGTGGTTTACCGGCACACTAAATGGTTCTAAGCAAAGGTAGCAAAGGGTGACTCAATGTTTGTCATAGTTCGGTGGAGCGTGTGTGGTTTACCGGCACATCGAATAGGTGACTGTAACATGTGAGGGCACCATGTAAGTTTGCATGGTTATTCACACCCGCTTTGAGATCCTCGGCATCCCAGTCACAAACAAGAGGGGCATATCGAGATTTAAACATGCCATTGAAAGTTAAATGAATCTCAAAGGATCTAAGAGTTTTCATAGATTTAAAATTTAAATTTATTTTTTCGTTTTTCATGGTGGAAATTAGTGTATCGTCATTCACTTACCTTCAAATATTCTGCAACTAGATTACGGCATCCCTCTTCTAGGTTGTAGCGTATTGTGTTGGGTCCTAGCCTTAGTATCTCATTTGAGTGATTTAATAAGGACTCAATCGATCAACTAACTTGAATTTCGTTTTCTCCCGTTTTGTAGATGTCAAAGTTCGACAACTATGGTCTTCCCAAATCCCGTGGAACAAGCATTCCACATGAAGATGATATTCCACGATTCGATCGAGGAACAAGAAATCATGCTTCACTTCCTCCTCCTCCTCCAATTATTCTCCCTTACCCACAAGATTGTAAAATTGAAAGGTTCAATATCACTCAAGCCCTTTTGGCAAGTAAACATAAAGAAGGAAAGTCGGTGTGTGCACACGTCTTAGGGATGAAGTCACACATTGATAGGTTAAGAATGATGGAATCCGTTATCGGTGAAGAGATGGCTGTTGATTGGGTTCTTCAGTCACTTCCTAACTCGTATAGTGAGTTCGTAAGAGAGTACTATATGATGAACCACGACGTGACCCTTATTGATCTCACCTATATGCTTATTGCTGCTGAATCAGCAATGGTTTGGCGTAATAGAAAAGCAAAGTTGATTGGCGAATCTGCCTTCAACACCTTTATGGATATAGACAATGGCAATGAAAGACATGCAATGATCTAAAAGTTTAATCATAAGAGAAAGGCGATGTCTGAAGTAGTTCTATGTGTTGTTCCAAAAGAGTCAATTTGCTTTTATTGCCAAGAGAAGGGGCATTGGAGACAAAGTTGCCCTATTTACCTAAGAGATCTAAGAGATGGGAGAGTCAAAAGTATGACTACGCTTCAGGTAAAATCCACTATCTAACTCCGTTAAGTTCCTATTCATTTATTCTTAATACATGATGTGATAAGATTGCATTTGAATGTTTTGTAGGATCGGTGAAAAGAATGGAAGCTTGATAAGAGAGCAAGATGAATCTAATCACAATAGATGGATCTCGATCTCATGGACTTGAAGATTGGATTTTGAGCTTGAAGAATTATGATAGAGTTGTTAGAAATTTTCCTTTTACATAGTTTTCAATAGATTTTGCATTGTAAGGACAAATGTTTTTCGGCTGCTTTTATAAATAAAATAAATTTTGTTTGACTTATTTACATATTTGTTTACTTCCTTGCAATGAAATCGTTATAAATATTGATGTTTGCATATTTCTACAACGAATGGATATGATTCTTACTTATGTTATTTATGGAAATGTCGAGAATTTACCAAATAGGGAGAATTTCTCATCGCCCAAAGTTTCAATTGGACTTAAATTTGGAATCACGCAACTTGGTTGCATGATGAATGAGAAATTTCATATTTGGAAATTAGACAAATTCGTTGACAAAGTATCAAGTGAAGGACTAGGAGATCGAGTACACAAAGTTGTGTGTTGATCAAGTTCACCATAAGAGTAACAAAGATATTCGTCATGTTTACTAAAGGTTTAGTAAATACGATTATACTTACAGGATTAAGTGTAATTCTGAATTGATTAAAGGGTTTAGATCAATAGTAGAACGAATAAGAAGAATCAAGTTGGCAGAAAGATAAAAGTTTCTCCATTCTAAGAAGAAGGGAGACTATCTTTTATGCTTTATAATGGGTCTTAATGATTAAGAGTCATATCTCAATTGATCCTCTAAGTAAGTCTTAGTACAATTGTATGTTTAAGAAGAGGAATCAAGAATTGAGGGAAATGGTTAAATCAAGAAGTCAATCATACTTCATTCCAAAACAAGTCTTAGAGTTAAGATTGTGACAATGAGTGACAAGTATTAAAAGGTTTATAACATTCATGAAATGTGGAAAGTTGTGATGTCTTGGATAAGACAAAGACCAACTAGGACCAATTTATGAAGTTTTTTGATAAAAACTACACTAACTCTTGAATATTTGATTGTCAAGAAATGTTTATTGACAAGAGAATCTTATATATCAAGGAGTCAGTGGGAGTCTTAATGGTCTTGAAAGGTTTCAAGAACAAATCAAATAAACCTTATTGATCATCACTAGCACACGAGTTGAGGTTTACAACCTATCGTGTTGACATTATTTTGTTTCTGTGCTATTTCCAATTGAGTTAATTATTCATGTGAGTTTTATGAGTTCTCATTTTGAACGCATAAAAGGCAAAGCACCTTAATCAATGGAAGGTACATTGATAGGAAAAGGTGAGCTGCTTAACTACTTGGAAGACATGGTGGGCAGCTGTGCTACCATAAGGCAAGAAATCAAGATTAAGAAAGTTCGATCCATATGAGTTTGAATTTGTCGTAAACTCTGTTTTTAACAAATTCACATGGATAGAAACACATACACCGTTTAAATCTAAGTGTCATAAGATTTCCTCCTTCATGAAAATGATTGAGAGGAAATGCTTTCACTAAGAAAGATTTTAAGAAGATAGTTGCATTCTCGAATTCAATTATGGTTACGGTATCCCTTTCCATGATTTGAATTGTGAGGTTTGGCAATTAGTCTTAATTGTTTAAGACACACATATGAATTATCTAAGGCAAAGGTGTATAAGTTCATGAAGCCTTGATAAAAGATTATCAAAGCACTAAGTATTAGAAACATGAACTTAAAAAATTCAATAAGTATTGTTTTTCTGAAAGTTAAGATGTTTATGAATACATATCGAAGCTAGTGGGAGCATAAGTGTTATGTTTTATAATAATCATCATGATAGTGGGAGCATAAATGTTTTGATTGTATGATTATTAAGGAAAGTATTGCAAGTTGGCAATATTAATTATAGAAAACAAGAGTCATCTTTGCAAAGTTGTAAGGATGGAATAGTTGTTTTGCTATAATTAAGGGAGAGAATGTTATGCTTTATTTCAAATCTAAAGGCTTAGGTTGAGAAATGTTAATAAATTTAGTCAAAGGTACATAGTGTGTTCTTAAAATTTCGATTATGATTACGGAATTCCTTTTCATAATTCGAATTTTGAGAACATAGCAAATAAAACATTGTGCATCGTGTCCCATACGCTTCGGGTATAGGATCGATTGCAAATGCTTTAATGTTTGACCATTCTAAAATTTTCCAAATGTCTAGCGCATTTAGAGGGAAAAGGGACTAGAATTGGTTTTGACTAAAATAATTAAACAACTATCAAAGGACAATCCAAAGTTCGACGAGGATTAGTCGCTTGTGAGTATTTGGAAGTATAGTATTGGAAGATATGGAAATGTTCTCATATTGGGTGGACCATATCGACATCATTACGAATAGATAAGATTCTATTAAGAATGAGTTGTCATATGGAAAATATGGAAGCGTGTCCATATTGGGAATTGAATATTAAAAAAATCTATGACTAGATTAGAAATTTTTATGCAAAAGGATGTTCAAAAGAATGTACTTTGAGAAAGAGACATCATATCTAAGGAATTGTCTTGTAACGATTTCCGATAAAAGGTTTTGTAATCTCATTGGCAATAGTCTTTGTGACTTTGGTGCAGTGACATTACGAAAGAATCATTGCATAGAATGTTAGAATCTAGCATATTCTATAAGAAGCAAGAATTTGATATTCTTTCACTTATGAAAAAGGATTTGGAGTTGTGAAATGAGAATGATTGGAAATGTGTTCAATTTGATCTATTTCACAAAGTAACAAAAATAGGTAAACATTGTGTGCATGCTAGGAGCATGGGACAAGTGTAATAATTCAAGTAAGAAGTTGATTACCCGAAACGACAAATAATGAGTAATCGATATGATGATAAATAAAAGGAGTTTTATTTATACTCAAAGGTATGAGGCCATATGGGATTAGTATTATTCTTGTGTTGCACATTTGCATGTTTTGACTTCCAAAATAATTGAGTTTATTAAGAATAATCGAATTATTCGAACAGGCCACAGTCATTCATATGTTGGAAGTAGATATGAATGAAGACTGTCGTGAATTGGTGTGTGGATTGTCTAAAAGATTATTAGACATAAGCAAATGTTTGCTGCAACGTTCATGAGTGCTTACGAATATGATTTGAGCATTGGATTAAACCCACGCTCACTTGGATCACTCCATGAATTGTATCACGAGTGATTGGTGAGACGATAACATCTTATATTCTAGAAACCGAGATGTGTGAGTTGTATTTTGCTAATCGGTTGCACATTGATAATATGTAAACGCACTAGTAACTTGGTGTTATAAAACATATTGTTGTGTGTGATTTGGTTAGTGAGTGCAAGCAAGCATTGTATCAAAGTTTATCCGTTCCTTTTATCCAAGGTAGGATAAAAGCGATATCTTTTGGGCCCCTCGATGGTTTAGTGATGACAAACGTAAATGCTCGGCCAGGCTAGGGCTAATTTGATTTTTCAATTAGTCAGTCGTCATAAATCAGAAATCGAGAAGTAGTACAAAGAGAATGATTAGAAATCATGTCTTATACGATATCTAGAATGGAGGAATATATGATCCCTTATCTAAGGACACGCGTATCTGATAGGATCGGAGTTGACAACGGATTTGGAAACCTCGATTGCAGATCAGGATATGAAGTCACACGCATAATAGTTATTAGACTTATCCAAGTGGGAGACTGTTGGATTAGTGTCTAAGTCCATAACTATTTTGGTATGTACTTGACCCGATGGTGCATGGTCCTTTTGGGTTGCCTTCACCAAAGCAACTTGATTGGAGAAATATATAGAGAGAGAGAGGATAATATGATTTATTAATATGTTATAAGAATAATATATTAAAGGAGAAATTATATTTGTTTAATTAATATTGGTCAATAATTAATTAGGAATTAATTTTGTGATCAAGTGTAATTAATTAAACTAGAGGGGATGATTTGTAATTATGTGATAGTTACAAAATAAGGTAAGGATTATCTTATTATTAGGTTGGATGAATTTAAGGTGATAAGGCCTTAGAATTCGACTATGATAAGGATTCAAGGATTATCTTATGGGTTGCTTTGTGGATAAGCAACTAGATAAGGATAATGACTGAAACCCTATCTCTACACCTATATAAAGACCCTAAGGCTCATGAATTCGTGTATCCCTTCCCAAGAAGTCCTAAGGATGAATTCTAACCTCTTTCCTCTCTCTTTATACCTTCTCCATTTCTCTTGGTGTTTGTAAGCCATTAGAGGAGTGACACTTGTGACTCTAAGCATTCCAAAGTCAATTCAAGGAGGAATTAGGATTGTTATTACTCTATAACAATCAAGGTATGTTCTTAAACCCATTCATATGTTAATATCGATTTCATATACTAGAATTAGGGTTTATAGTCTTGGATTCAAAGCATGTACAATAGAGAAACCTAGATCCAAGCATTAGGGTTTGTATGAGCACATAGGATGTCTTATGACCAAAACCCATCACATGTATGGCTCACGATGTGAGTAGCTAAAAATAAGCCTATAAATAGCCATTGGACTCTAAGCTTCCTTACACCAAATTCTTTTATCTCTCTTTCTCTTTCTCTCTTGTTTGTTGAAGGCATTTCGTGTCCCGCGCCCCACGATCACGAACCGCTAACTGTTTCTTGTTAGATTCTATCAAATCACACTACTAATGTGAGTGCATAGTCCCTTCCATGAACATGATTTTAATACAAGTATTGATTAAAGTATTAAATATATGTGTGTGAAATGTTTGTTATTGCCCGAAATACGTGTTAAGAGCATATATGATAATATATGGTGATTTAGGATACAAAGTAAACCTAAATTAATTAAAAGGAATATTGGGTAGTATCTTCATATGAGTACAAGTGAGATATACACGGAGGGTAGAACTTTAAAATATGTCATCAATCCGAGAGCGTGGATTAGACATAGTCATTCGTCCCTAGTCCTAGAGTATGGATTGGGCATAGTCATTTGTCATTGATATGAGAGTATGGATTAGACTTAGTTAGTTGTCCTTAGTCCAAGAATATGGATAGGACATAGTTATTTGTTATTAATCTGGGATTATGGATCAAGACATAGTCAATTGTCCCTAGTCCGAGAGTATGCAATGGGCATAGTTATTGATCCGGGAGTACGGATTAAACATACCTGATCTGGGAGTATGGATTAGGTAAAGAGCTAAATTTTAGATCTCAGGGTATGTATTAGGTAAAGAGGTTAATTTTAGATCCGAGAGTATGATCGTGTCATTGTGAGGATCGATGCGGTGGGGTAAAGTTGCTTATATATGGTGGAATTGTATATTTTGTGAGTTCTAATATATATATATATATATATATATATATATATATATATATATATATATATATATATATTATATATATATATATATATATATATATATATATATATATAACATTGTGGGATTGAAATCCCTATGTACTCACTAGGTTTCCCAACCTGATCCACTCAGTCTATTTGTATCACATGTATAGATACAAAGCTACTTTACACCGAGAGATTTAAAGGAGATGTAGATCACTAGTGAAAATAAATGTAAGGTATGTTTATGCTTATGTTTCTATATTGACAATGACATCCCAAAGTTTTAATATAAACAAAATACATTTCTTCGAAAATGATTTGATAATATGTTTATAAACAAATTGGTCTTTTTTTACCGTGAATTTGGGGATGTCATAATCCATCACTGATTTGGGAGAAATCCTCATGCAGCGGGGATGAGTGATAGCTAGTGTTTCGAGACTGCTGAAGTCTTATTTGGCAAGATATCCCACACATGATCTTGAGTTGGGAGCGGTGGTTGTTGATCTCAAAATTTGGAGGCATTACCTTTATGGGGTCCGTTGTACGATTTATAAAGATCACAAGAGTTTGAGGCATATTATGGCTCAGCTGAACCTGAACATGAGGCAGCGCAGGTGGCTAGACGTAGTCAAGGATTATGACTACAAGATCCTTTACCATCCGGGTAAAGCGAGCGTAGTGGCGGATGCCCTAATCCGTAAGTCGGTTATACCTTCTTTTGTGGTGGCATGTATGGTGATATCCATGGATTCTCCACTTGTAGGTTTGATTAGGGAGGCTCAGGATGAGGGTGTCCGAGAGGAGAATTGGAAGATTGAGAGGATCAGGGGTGAGATCACCAGATTTGTGTGGGACAATCATGGCTTATTGACCCATTATGTGTTGG
Organism: Lactuca saligna; assembly: GCF_052625555.1. Classification (NCBI taxonomy): domain Eukaryota; kingdom Viridiplantae; phylum Streptophyta; class Magnoliopsida; order Asterales; family Asteraceae; genus Lactuca; species Lactuca saligna. The sequence goes on from NC_136424.1 coordinate 30,384,345, forward strand.
ATAAGGTGTCTAAGTCCATAACTTATTTGGTATATACTTGACCCGAACGGCATGGTCCATTTGGGTTGCATCTCATCCAAACTATTATGGATAATTTTATGAGAGTTATACACATATGTTTATTAATATATTATAAGTTATAATATATTAATATGAAGTTATGTTATTTAATTAGTTTTAGTCTTAAATTAATTATGAATTAATTTAGAGATTAAAAGGAAGACTAATTAGATTATGGGCTATTTGTTTTATATAGTGTGGGCTAAGACTCATTTGTTAATGGGCTAGGCTTATATGGAATTCCATGGATGATCCATGGAGCTTTTAACCCATGGATCCTTGGAAAGGAAAAGACATGGATTATTAGGGTTTCACCCTAACCATGCACACTATATAAGAATGCTTATGGAGCATGAAATGGAAACTAGTGAACCAGTGTGTGTAAGCTTGTGTGTGGCCGAAAATTATACGAGTGTGTATACTCTCTCAAAGTTTTCCAAGAGTTTGTGGTGTTTTGTGATTCCATTTGAGGCATTCACACTATTGGTGCTTGGCCCTCAAACTCCTTAGAACCAAATTCATCAAAAGGTATGTAATCTCTTCTAACTCTTTTATGTTGAAATGTTCCCCATGCCATGTTAGATAGGTTCTAAACCTTGGAAAATTTATTATTTTGCATGTATTTAGACAAACATAGATCCAAGGTTTATTAGGGTTGCATGCACACTTAGGAAGTGTGAGATTGCTTAAAACCCAACAGTGGTATCAGAGCCTAGGCTTGCTTGTTTGATACTTGATGCAAAATAGTGAAAAAAGTCGAAATCGTTGCTGTCTGCATGATGGACTCGCCGAGTCCATGGGGGGGACTCGACGAGTCCAAGGCAAACTTCAACCTACTCGTCGAGTAGGTTCATGCACTTGACGAGTAGGATCGAAAGAGTGTAGTTTTTCGACTTTTGCTGCTGGAAATGGACTAGAAACATTACCCTAAACTGTTTTTGTGTTATAAAACTTATTTTAGTTGGTGTAATGGTTGTTCTAATCCATTTACAATAGCATATATCAAAATTCCATGATTTTATGTGTTCATATAATTCTTGAAATTTTTGATGATCATGTTCATGTTCTTATGAATTTAGAAAATGATAGGAATTATTTGCTGAATTGTTTAGAATTAATTCTTGATCATTTATGTGTTTTGATGGAGTCCATAATTTGTCCTCAAGTTATGGATTTCCAAGGGTCACTCTTATTTAACACACATAAGTTACATGAATAAGTTACATGAATAAGTTAATTATTATTCAACCCTTATACTATTTATAACATTAATGGTTAATTATTATATATATGTATAAGAATAAGTCGTTTTACCGTTAGTAGGCCTCATTCACGAAGCCAGTCTATAAGGTAGGTATAAGGTTGTTGCCTATAAAATGGCGACTTAATGGGTGTCCATTCTCACCCACCGCTTGCTTGATCGGTGGAGGGTCGTTAGCCGAACGGGTAGAACAATGACTTTAAATCCTCATTAAAAGTATAATGAATATTATAAAGTAACTAAACTCTTTTAATTCCCAATCTTAGTTACCTTAGGAAAAATGTGAACATGGTGCTAGTCCATGGAATTCACACGTTGTACCTTACCAAGTCGTTGGTGGAGCGTGTGTGGTTAACCGGTACACTAACTAGGACTAGTAAGGATCACGAAGGGTGACTTAATGTTTGTCATAGATCAATGGAGCGTGTGTGGTTAACCGGCACATTGATTAGGTGATAATATTAAGGGTACCAAGTGAATTAGCATGGTTATTCACACCTTGTTTTGTGATCCTCGGCATCCCAGTCACAAAACTTGAAGGGCACAATCGAGATTGAAACATGCCATTGACAAGTTTAATGAATCTCAAAAGAATCTAGGAATTTCAAATCCAATTAAACCTAATAAATCATTTCGTTTTCATGGTGGAAATTGGTGAATCGTCATTCACCTACCTTTCAAATATATTATTACTTAGATTACGACATCCCTCTTCTAAGTGTAATATATTGTGATTGGATCCTAGCCTTAATATTACATTTGGGTGTCTTATTAAGGATCCTATATATCTAATCTAAACCTACTCTCTTCTTTCAGATGTCTTCCAACACTAATGCTTCGGGCTCTAACCCAACTGGTTCTTTCTCTCTCATGAATCTTTGTGGGAGGGTCATTTTTGATGGTTCCAACTTCATGGATTGGATTAGGAACATCAGGATGGTTACTTGTTATGAGGACAAAGAATATGTCCTAGATAAGGAGTTAAAAGAACTTGATGAGTCTACTACTACTCCTGAGGAGATCGCTGAATTCAGGACTCATGAGAGAGATGCTACTAAGGTGGCATGTATCATGATGGCCACGATGACAGCCGAGCTCCAAAAGTCATATGAAGATTTCTACCCTTTTGAGATGCACCAAGACCTGATGGAAAGGTACCATCAGAGTGCTCGTCAGGAGTGGTATGAAATAATCTCCTCCATAATAACTACCCGCATGAAGGACGGTGAATCCGTCACGGCCCACATGCAAAAGATGCAAAGGTATGTGGACCGTTTGCTGAAGCTGAATGTTAACATCCCTGAGGAGTTGGCAATTGACATCATTTTGCACTCCTTGCCTTCTTGTTATGATCATTTTCGAATGACATATCATATGAACAAGGAGGAAGTTACTCTCAGCAAGCTTCAAGGACTCTTGAAGACCGCGGAATCCGGTCTTAAGGGTAAAGCGGTTGTTACCTCTCCTACATCTACTCCAACATCTACCCCTGTTTTAGCTATTGGGCAAGGCAAAGGGAAGAAGAGGAAGCACCCTTCGAAGGGTACCAAGGGAAAGTCTCTTGAAGGCTCCTCATCAAAGACTAAGAACGGTTCTGTCACTCCTTCTGCCATTCCCAAGGATGCTGAATACTTTTATTGCCATGAAAAGGCACACTGGAAGCGAAACTGCCCTAAGTACTTGCAGGATCTAAAGGATGGGAAAGTGAAACCCACCCATGCAGGTATTTACACTAGATTGTCTAATTACTCAACATATTCTAACTCTTGGGTGCTTGATACAGGATGTGGTATTCACATATGTTCTGATTTGCAGGGCCTAAGAAAAAGTGAGAATGTGGAGCACGGGAAGATAAACTTGATCATGGGGAATAGGAAGGCTTCACCTGTTTCCAAGATTGGAGTTTATACTTTGTTGCTTAATAATGGGTTGAAATTAGATTTGAATAAATGTGTGTACTCGTCTGAAATGGAGAGGAATATTATTTCTTTTCATGCTTTGTACAAACAAGGTTTTACCTTTTCATTTGATAATGAATGTGGTGGTATTAATGCTTTCTTTAAAAATGTGTTTTATTTTAAAGCATTACCTTGTGATGGTGTGTATGAAACTGTGTCGATTGTAGACAACTTAGGAAATAACGTGTTGTATATTGATTCTTCTACTAGCCTAGATAAAGCATCATTGTGGCATTGTCGTCTTGGACATGTAAACAAGAAACGCATAGGCCAACTCCAAAAGAGTGGAGTCTTGGAATCATTTGACCTTAAATTGGATGATAGTTGTGAATCTTGTCTACTTGGAAGATGACAAAATCACCCTTCACTGGAACTTGTGAGAGGGTTGAGGGTTTGTTGGACCTAATACATACCGATGTATGTGGGCCATTCAAAACCGCCACTAGGGATGCTAATCGGTATTATGTGACTTTTATTGATGATTTTAGTAGATATGGGTATGTCTACTTAATCAAACATAAGTCAGAAACCTTTGAAAGGTTTAAGGAATTCAAACGGGAAGTAGAAAATCAATTGGGCAGGAACATTAAGATTCTTCGATCCGATCGAGGTGGTGAGTATCTTAGCACCGAGTTCCTTGACTATCTTAAGGAGTGTGGGATTGTCTCACAATTGACTCCTCCCAGGACACCACAGCTGAATGGTGTAGCTGAGAGGCATAATCGAACCTTCTTAGACATGGTTCACTCTATGATGAGTCGAGTTTCGTTACCAATCTGTTTTTGGGGGTATGCCTTAGAGACTGCCGCCCATATCCTTAATCTAGTCCCTACAAAGAAGGTTACCAAAACACCTCATGAGATGTGGACTGGGAAGGTTCCCAATTTGGACCACATCAAAATTTGGGGTTGCGGAGCTTTCGTGAGACATGAGACTCATGATAAGCTTGAACCCCAAAGTGAAAGGTGTATTTTCATCGGCTACCCACAGAAATCCTTTGGTTACCTCTTTTACAGACCCAGTGAGAATGTGGTCTTTGTAGCAAGAAGAGGGGTCTTTCGCGAGAAAGAATTTATAAGCCAAGGAGACAGTGGGAGGCAAATTGATCTTGAAGAAATTCAAGAATCAATTGGTGAAGGAACCTCAGACACTAGCAATCAACCTGAGGAGGAAACTCCTGTTGATCCAGCTGACGAGTCTGTACCTCCGAGGCATTCCACACGGGTTAGGAACACACCTGCGTTTTATTATGGTTTTCATATTACTACGGAAGGTGATACATTTATCAGTGTAAGTACACTGGTAAATTTGGATGAACCTAGCAGTGTTAAGGAAACCATGGCAGGACCGGAGTCTGCTAAATGGAAGGAGGCTATGGACAGCGAGATACAGTCCATATATGACAATCAAGTTTGGAACTTGGTTGACCATGTACCAGGCCGTAAAACAATCGGGTGCAAATGGATCTTCAAGAAGAAGACATACATGGAAGGAAAAGTGCATACTTACAAGGCTCGACTGTTTGCGAAGGGTTTTCCTCAAACTCAAGGTATTGATTATGATGAAACCTTCTCGCCGGTAGCAAAGATTAAGTCTATTAGGGTTATGCTAGCCATCGCAGCATTTCATGATTATGAAATATGGCAAATGGATGTCAAAACCGCTTTCCTTAACGGAAAGTTGGCTGAGGATGTGTACATGAATCAGCCAGAGGATTTTGTCAGTGCAGAATACCCCAATAGAGTATGCAAGCTTGAGAAATCCATTTATGGATTAAAACAAGCATCTCGTAGCTGGAATCTTTGTTTCGATGAGAAGGTCAAAGATTTTGGTTTCTCGAGAAGCAAAGATGAGTCTTGCGTGTATGTCAGAGCTAGTGGGACTATAGTTAGCTTCTTGGTACTGTATGTGGATGCCATACTACTTATAGGAAATGACATCCCAACCTTGCAGGAGGTTAAGTCCTGGCTTGGGAAGTGCTTTGCTATGAAAGACCTAGGGGAGGCTGCCTATATCCTAGGGATAAGGATATTAAGAGAAAGGAGTAGAAGACTAATTGGACTTAGTCAGAGTACCTACTTGGATAAGGTGTTGAAAAGGTTCAACATGGAGAATTCCAAGAAAGGAGACTTACCGATCCAAAGCAATACCAAACTGAGTAAGACTCAGAGTCCGAGTATAGAGGCAGAGATAGCTGAGATGAGCCAACTACCGTATGCTTCCGCTGTTGGCTCGATCATGTATGCTATGACTTGTACCCGTCCTGATGTGGCATTTGCTTTGAGCATGGTCAGCAAGTATCAGGGGAACCCTGGCAAGGCTCATTGGACTGCGGTAAAGAACATTCTCAAGTACCTGCGGAGGACTAAGGATTGGGTCCTTACCCTTGGTGGGAGTGATGACTTGAGAGTATTAGGGTATAGTGATGCTAGTTTTCAGACTGATAGGGATAATTTCCGCTCTCAGTCAGGCTGGATCTTTACCTTAAATGAAGGGGCAATCTCTTGGAAGAGTTCCAAGTAGGAGACGGTGGCTGATTCGACTTGTGAATCAGAGTATATAGCAGCGAGTGAAGCAACGAAGGAGGCGATATGGCTAAAGAACTTCATCGGAGACCTTGGAGTTTTACCAGCTATTAAGAAACCTATGGAGATTTTCTGTGACAACAATAGTGCGGTTGCCTTAGCCAAGGAACCAAGAGATCATGGCAGATCCCGACACATTGACAGAAAATATCACTTCATAAGACACAAGATTGAAGAAGGACTCCTCGTGGCAAGGAGGATATCGTCGGATGAGAATCCTGCAGATCCCCTTACGAAGGGACTGACGAGGGTTAAGCATTTTCAGCATGCGAGACGAATCGGGCTGAGGGACGATATTAGTTTTACAGATTAGATAGTTTTCCTGAAACTTGTAAAATGTAATCGACGTTTGATGATGAATAAAATTTGTGATTTATTTATGAGTAAAGTGTTACTATCATTGTCAATTATTTACTATTATTTTAGTTTTGCATGTTTTGACTTCCAGAATAATTAATTTATTCAAAACTCCACAATCGATCATACATTGGAAGTAGGTATGAATCAAGATTGTCATGAATTGGGTTTGTAGATGGCTAAAAGGTGCTTAGACATGGCAATGGTTGTTGCAACATTCATGAGTACTCATAAGTTGTGAGTATTGGTATAAACCCACGCTCACTTGTATCACTTCATGGAATTTATCTTGAGTGATCGTGAGACGATAACATCATATAAATCTTTAAACCTAGAGATATGAGTTGTTTCCTATGAGTGAGTTGTGCATTGATTGCACGTAAACGTATCAGTAAATTGATGTTATAAAACGTGCCTTTGTGTACAATTCAATAAGTAGTAGAACAAGCATATCAGTCGAAGTTTATCTGTTCCTTCTAGAAATAGAAGCAATATCTGGGCCCCTCGATGATTTTGTGTTGACCCATGTACCGGTCCCGGTCAGAACTAAACCGATGTGTTCAGTGAAGTTCTTCGTCAAACAAATCGGAAAATCGAGAAACAACTGCTAGACAATAAGCAAGACATAGTTCCATGTGTTTGTCCAGCTGATATCATGAGAACAGAGGATTATCTAATCACTTGTCTTAAAATGGCGCTTCATAGTTCGACGGAGTTTTCGAGAGCTACGATTGTTGGTTGGTTCCTGAAGTTATATAGGCAAGTACATTTATTAGACTTATCCAAGTGGGAGTCTGTTGGATAAGGTGTCTAAGTCCATAACTTATTTGGTATATACTTGACCCGACCGGCATGGTCCATTTGGGTTGCATCTCATCCAAACTATTATGGATAATTTTATGAGAGTTATACACATATGTTTATTAATATATTATAAGTTATAATATATTAATATGAAGTTATGTTATTTAATTAGTTTTAGTCTTAAATTAATTATGGATTAATTTAGAGATTAAAAGGAAGACTAATTAGATTATGGGCTATTTGTTTTATATAGTGTGGGCTAAGACTCATTTGTTAATGGGCTAGGCTCATATGGAAGTCCATGGAGATTTTAACCCATGGATCCTTGGAAAGGAAAAGACATGGGTTATTAGGGTTTCACCCTAACCATGCACGCTATATAAGCATGCTTATGGAGCATGAAATGGAAACTAGTGAACTAGTGTGTGTAAGGTTGTGTGTGGCCGAAAATTATACAAGTGTGTATACTCTCTCAAAGTTTTCCAAGAGTTTGTGGTGTTTTGTGATTCTATTTGAGGCATTCACACTATTGGTGCTTGGCCCTCAAACTCCTTAGAACCAAACTCATCAAAAGGTATGTAATCTCTTCTAACTCTTTTATGTTGAAATGTTCCCCATGCCATGTTAGATAGGTTATAAACCTTGGAAAATTTATTATTTTGCATGTATTTAGACAAACATAGATCCAAGGTTTATTAGGGTTGCATGCACACTTAGGAAGTGTTAGATTGCTCAAAACCCAACATTATGGTCAGGTGTGGGTTCCTATGTCGAGTAGGTTCAGATAGATCGTGTTGGAGGAGGCTCATAAGTCTTACTTTTCTATATATTTGGGGGCTACCAAGATGTATCAAGATTTGCGATTGAGTTATTGGTGGTTGTGGATGAAAAGAGAGATTACTTGGTATCTCGAGAGGTGCTTGACTTGCAGGATGGTCAAGGCCAAGCACCAAAGGCCACGTGTCAAGGTACAACCTCTAGAGGTTTCCATGTGGAAATGGGGACATATTTCGATGGTTTTTATCACAAAGTTTCCGAAGACGTCCAGAGTGAGTGGACCATTAAGACTCTCGAGGATATGTTGCGTGCTTGTATGATCGATTTTGGTGGGAGTTGGGACTCCTACCTACCTCTTGCAGAGTTCTCCTACAACAATAGTTTCCACTCCAGTATTGGTGCCTTGCCTTTTAAGCTTCTGTATGGACAGAGATGCTATACCCCAGTCTGTTGGGGCGTGTTTGGCAACAAGGTCATCCGTTGAACCGACGTAGTTCTGCAGACTATAGAGATGATTTAGCAGATCAAGAAATGTTTCCAGACTACTCAGAGTCGACAGAAGAGTTATGCCGACCAACACCGATCTAAGTTGGAGTTTCAGGTCGGTGACATGGTGTTGCTGAAGGTCTCACCTTGGAAAAGTGTGATTCGCTTTAGGAAGAGGGGGAAATTGGGCCCCCATATTATTGGACCATTCTAGGTTATTTCCAAGGTTGGCAAGGTTTCTTATAGATTGGATCTCCCGAAGGAGCTCAGATAAATCCTTAACACTTTCCACGTATCTCAGTTGCGAAAGTGCGTTTTGGACGAGGATGCAATGATATCATTGGATGATGTTCAGATTGTGAGCGCCTGAACTATGTCGAGAGGCCGGTAGCTATTCTAGAAAGAAAGGTGAAGATTTTGCATAGCAAGTAGGTACCATTGGTAAAGGTACAATGGCAACATCAGAGGGGATCTGAGTGGACCTGGGAGCCAGTGGCTGAGATGCGATAGCATTATCCGGATTTGTTTGTTATAAAACAATTTGAGGACGAAGTCAATTTTGAGTGGGGGAGAGCTGTAACATCCTGTGATTCCAGGTATTTTGAAATCCTTCCCTTGTTAATTAATATGTTATGTTGGTCTTTGAATTTGGTGGAATTTACCCCTAAGAGGTCGGAGGGGGAGTACGCTAGGAGTACATATGAGTACGTTAGGCATACTAGGGCGTGACCTAGTATGTAGGGCATACACAGATGTACGCAGGGCGTATGTATGTCCGAGTGCAACCCTAACTTTTAGGGTTTGTTGGGTATTTAAACCCCATTATGGACCCTTTACCAACATCCTTTTAGCCTCCAAGTCCTGAGATCGTTTCTTGGCAACCCTAGCTTCCTTTTTGTGTGTGTGAGAGAGCTAAGAGTGTGTTTATTGTGTGGTTGAAGAAGAAGAAGTTGTATCAAGGTGTTTGGAGAGTGAAGCAAGCTTATAAATCTGGGATCATGTTGTCATTTAGAAGCTCCAGAAGGTAAAAAGATTTTGCCTTTGTGCTTGTATTGCGTGGATCTTGTTTTGTTAGCTTTTTGGTACTCTTATTACCCCAAAAGTTCCAATATTGTGCATGCTACGTTTTGGACGTTTTAAGTTGTTCTTTTAGACCCTAGGAAGGGTCCTAAGTGATAAAAATGAAGTCCCGATGGCTAGAAGTGTCCCATCCATTTGGTAGGAAGGTTTTAATGGGCTAAGATCATGTATTAAGAAATTGTGGACTTCTAAAGTCATAAAGTTGGAAACATTATGACTCTAGGGTGCATTTGGACCATGGATCTGAAGTTTGGGCTAAAGTGCTTAAGCCATTAAGCACTTATTGGAGTTTTAACTCTGCGAGGGTACGCCCCACATAAATGAAGTATGTCATGCGTAGCAGGTCAACGCCCCCGTTTCCAGACAATGCGAGGCTCGCATACACCCTGCGTAACTTTGGGATACGCCCAAGGTACGCTATCTGTTGGGATTTTGCGAGTCGGGCTTCGGTTTTAGGCCATCTTTTCGCCATTTTGGGCTAAGGCCCTTAATGGACTTTCTAAGTAGAAGTATTATGGGCCAGTTAAAGGAATTGGGCCTTAGGATGAGGTCTATTAGGGTGTTGGCCCAATTTGGAAAATTGGGCCAATTATGGGCGTTTTATACTTTGGACCATTTTGGATCAATGTAGGACATGGGCTTTGGCCCAGTTAAGGAATAGTTAAAGGACAATTATGAGTTAAGAGATTTGAAATGATAATTGTGACATCCCTATTTTCATGGCCATAAAAAGATCGATTTTGTTTATGCTTTATAATAATCAGAGTACCTTCTTTATTAATAATGTTGTGGAATTTGTTCCCAGTAAAACATGATAAATACGTTATCAAAGCATTTCCGAAGAAAAGTATTTTTATTCATTTTAAAACATTTAGGATGTCATCGTCAACATAGAAACATAAGCATAAACAAAACTTACATGCATTATCACTAGTGATTTATATCTCCTTAATCTCTCAGGTAATGTGACTTCATATCAACACCTGTGATATAAATAAACTGAGTGGGTCAGGTTGGGAAACCTGGTGAGTACATATGGTTTTCAACCCACAATAATACAAGTATTATGTTTAATCATCAAACAGTTAACCCAATTACCCATCCATTATCTTCTTTATTCTTAAGGATCTACCCTAAGAATCAGTTATTTGCCATTCATTCATTCCTAAGGATTATCCTAAGGAATAGGAACGAAGTCCATCATTGTCAATGACACAACTGTTAATTCTATCACTTAGGCGCAACTGCCAAAATTATGACATTCTCTATGAGGCGCAGCTGCCGACATTGTCATTCGGGCACAGCTGCTAGGGTTATCTCGTTTATTGATAGTATCATTTTCAAGAGTCCACTCGCAATACATGTCAATGAGTTTTTAGAGTACACCGGTGAACATATCGTTCACAACACCTACAGGTTGTGAGCCTGCTAGTGTTCCACTGGACTTTCTAGAATAGATTGTGGTTGTCATCCATACTCTGCTAGATGACGGGGCCATCATTTGGGAACAAGGTTTCTTAGATCATCCACCTCTCACCCTTACCTCATGGTCTATATCACCTCTCAACTCATCATCCAACTCATATTTCATCTACCCATGTTTTACCTAACATATTATGTAGATATAAATACATATACACTTTAAATCATATAAAACTTGTATATTACCGTTCATCCAACATAGATAGCAAGTATACAGATAATATGCACACATAGCACGTAGTACTCGACCGGTCTTAAATTTAACAGTAGGAGGAGATTATATTGTTAAATGTCCGCGTAAAATTCATAACATCTACATACGGACTCCGTTTTCATCTGTCTTTTTATTGTTGAGTTCTTATTAATGAGATATTCAACTCTCATTTAGGTCGTGTAGGCCAAAAACCGCTCAAACTAAAATTCGAGTATCGCGGCGTGCACTACTATACCAAATCTTAGAAAATTCATAACGTCCTCATACGAAGTCAGATTTGGGCATTCTTTTTCTTTATGTTCTCGGTTTAACGTATACTACAACTTTTTTTAGATCACTAAGGCTAAAAATTCCTCTATCGTAAATTCACTATTTACGTCTCCCCGTGTCATGTCGATTTTGCCGTAAAACTTCGACGGGCCATAACTTCTTCGTTATAACTCGGATTTCTGCATTCTTTATCGACGTGTCATGGTAGATCACGACATATCGACAGAAAATATCACTTCATTAGACATCGTGTAGAAGAAGGACAACTCGTAGTGAAGAGAATATCATCGGAAGATAACCCAGCAGATCCGCTTACGAAGGGACTGAGTAGGGTTAAGCACTTGCAGCATGCTAGGAGCATTGGGCTGAAGGATGATGTTAGCATAGATTAGATAGTATTAGAAACGTGTAATAGATAAATGTAATTAACATTTGATGATTAAATAAAGGAGTGTTATTTATAAGTAATGTTACTGTCTTATGTTAATTGTTTAACTATTGTTTCACTTTGCATGTTTTGACTTCCAGAATAATTGAGTTTATTAAGAATAATCGAATTGTTCAAATAGTCCACAATCATTCATATGTCGGAAGTAGATATGAATGAAGATTGTCATGAATAGGTGTGTAGAGTGTCTAAATGGTGTTAGACATAGCAAAAGATTGTTGCAACGTTCATGAGTGCTTATGAACTAGGTTTGAGCATTGGAACAAACCCGCGCTTGCTGGAATCACCTTATGGAATGTGATAGTAAATGGGTGATCGCAAGACGATAATATCGTATAGTCTTAAAACCTAGATATATGGTTTGTTATTGGTTAATTGATTGTACATTGGTAATGCGAAAATGCATTGGTAACTCGATGTTATAAAACGCATTGTTGTGTGTAGTTGGTTAATGAATAAGTAAATGCATATAAGTCGAAGTTTATCTGTAACTTTTATCCTAAGAGGGAAAAAGTGATATCTCGGCCGCTCGATGATTTGATTTGACTTATGTGCCAGGCCCGGTCAAAACTGAATTGATGTGTTCGATTAAGTTCTATGTCAAATAAATCGGAGATCGAGAAACCAAATGCTAGACTAACTATTCCATAGTATTGTCAGCATGATATCTAACAGAGGACTGTACGATCCCTTATCTAAAGGACAAGATTGATTAGATCAGAGTTTGACAGCGTCTTTGAGAGCTACGATTGCAAATCGGAATGTACCTGCGCATATAGTTACTAGAGTTATCCAAGTGGGAGACTGTTGGAATACTGTCTAAGGCTGCAACTATATTAGGCAAGTATTTGACCCGATTGTGCATGGTCCTTTGGGTTGCCTTCACCATAGCAACTTGATAGGATGATTTATTAAGAGAGAGTAAATATTATTAATATATTATGAGAATAATATAAAGAATAATATATTGTTATTTGATTAATATAAGTCATAGAATTAATTGGAGTTAATTTGGTAACTTAAAGAGATTAATTAAATAAGAGGGTATAAACTGTCAACTGTTTGATAGTTACACTTTAGACTATAAATCCTTATGGAAGATAGGTTGGACGATTTCTAGGGCTTGGATAAGCCAAAATCATCCAAAGGATATCTAATATAAGGATATGGATTAACTTAAAGTCTAAGTTATCCAATTAGGGTTTAAGTTGTAACCCTTAAGGAGTCTACAAGTATAAATAGACCCTATGGGATAGAGAATTCGGTACCCATCTAAAGTAAAGATACTCTAGCCGAATTCCTCCCCTCTCCTCTCTCCCAAATCCTCCTCCTTGCTATTTGGTGTTTGTAAGCCATTAGAGGAGTGACAATTGTGACTCTAGAAGCTCCAAGACAACAAGATCAACAAAGAACTCAAAGGTATGATTCTAGATCTGTTTCAATATTGTTATTACACCTAAATAGTCATTAGAAGTCTTGGATTCAAAGCATGTTTGATTAGAAAGCCTAGATCAGAGCATTATGGTTTTGCATGCGCACATAGGAAAGTTCTTATGGCTAAAACCCATCACTAATAACATTACTATATTTAAATAAAAACCATATTTAAAATAGCATAAGCGTATCTTACCTATGAGGGGGTTTGGAGAGAAGTCGGACTCTGTAGGAGCAGAACTTCCGAGCCGAAAGCTCATCTTCTCGGAGCTGTCGAGCGCTCTGGGGCTTTCTTCTAGCGCTAGGGGAGTTTTGGGAGGTTTAAAGAGAAGAAAGAATGAGAAAGGTGTGAAGAAAATAAGGGTGGGAGAGGTTCTATTTATAGGATGAAATATGGCTGAACTTGGTGTCACATGTCACCATCTGGTGGCAAGACTTTGGGAGAAAGCAATGACCAAGATTGTGCCACGTCAACCATTTTCGCACAACACACTTCCTACTTCTGAAATCAGTAACTTTTGCATACGAGCTTCGTTTTTGACGTTCTTTATATCCACACGTAGGTAAAAATAAGATCTACAACTCTGGTTTTGACTCCGTCGACTAATTTTTGACCGATCTTAAATTTAACAGTAGAAGGAAATTATATTGTTAAATGTCCGCGTAAAATTCATAACTTCTACATGCGAACTCCGTTTTCGTCTATATTTTTATCGTTGAGTTCTTATTAATGAGATCTTCAACTCTCATTTAGGTCGCGTAGGCCAAAAACCGTTCGAACTAAAATTTGAGTTTCGGGGCGTGCACTGCTATGCCAAATCTTAGAAAATTCATAACTTCCTCATACGAAGTCAGATTTGGGCGTTTTTGTATGTTCTTGGTTTAACGTATACTACAAGTTTTGTTTAGATCACTAAGGTTAAAAAGTTCTCTATCGTAAATTCACTATTTACGTCTCCAGGTGATGTGCCAGTTTTGCTGTAAAACTTCGACGAGCCATAACTTCTTCGTTATAACTTGGATTTCGGTGTTCTTTATATGTACAGAACCCTTCTAACATATACTACAACTTGGTTAAAACAAATCCTTCTAAATAATCTTCCATTCAAAACTCATTTTTGATGCTCATTGTCTCTACATTGACGAGCTCAGATCTGCGGGCGTTACAATAATCCAGTTATTAATTGAAGGTTTATTTGTTATTGTAGTTCGAAATTATCATGAGCCAATGGTCGGGGGTTCTGTTTGATACGTCAGTGTGAGGTGAGTTTTCCTCACTAGGTCAATGGCACCAATGTCATACCTTGTTGGATGTTTATCCTAGTAGAATGTTGCTATGTTGTTATGATCTGTTAGATCTGTATCCTGATAGATAGGATGATGTCGTGCTTAGTGATCTATCAGATCCGCATGTTTGTCTGTAGACTGCTTATGTGTTTAATTGCTATATATATGTCGACATATATGTGTGTGTAGTTGCGTTGAGGCGGTTCTGCTTTGTGTTGTAGTTCAACAGACCCACGGTAGTCCGGATAGACTGAAGGGCTGCAAGGCGGTCCAGTTAGGATGAAGGTCTGGCGAGCGATCCTGATAGGTTGTAGGCCCTGCGAGGCGGTGCACTCATGCCGAAGGCTTAGGAGTAGTCCCGAAATCATCAACGAAATAGGGTAGTATAATGACTCCATATGTTACCTCTTAATCCTAGGTAATAATCATAACTTTTATGTTTCTTCAAATGCGTATCTAACTCCTGGTCTTCTTGAATGCAAGCGGTACTTGATCTTGCACCCATTCTCTATGTCTTGTTACACTTTCAATCATGACCTTCATGTCACAAACTCACTCTTTATCAGAGACTCATTATTCTTCTTAACAAACTTAAGATAAGTTTATTTGATTTCAACGATAGACCGATGGGTCACGTTCTAATATACTCTCATCGTATGTTGCAACGCTCAGACTCAGGTCTCTTAGAGTCAAATTCTGGAATGGTATATGCTTTCCTTCATATTCTAATGTGATATAATTACATTTTAACATGTAGCATTTCTAGCTACCAACTTCTTTAACTAGCGTGATACTTCTATTCACCGCTTCGATTATCTTTCACTTCAATCTTCTAGCTTAAGTTAGATGCTACATCGAACTTGGTTCTATGAACCACGTAACACACTCATCTTAGTCAGACTCAATTTAATATGACCACTAGGGTCGAAACAACAATCATCTTCTTAATCATTACCGAAACGATGGTAATGACATACTTGAATAAAGCGAAATCAATTACTAGCTTCTTGGTAACCATGTGACTTTCCCTGATCCAAGTGTGAGTCTTGTGCTTCCGGTAGTATAGTCCGCTACTACCTTTCACACCTACTCATACTCATCCCAAGTATTGTCTCGCAGTTTATCCAAGTCACCATGCAAGAAAATCACAAAATCATTTAACACATCAGATAACAAAACGAAGGTTTTATATTATTTCTTGAAACGGTTAAATAGGTGTTCAAGTTCACCCTAGACTGTGCCTCTAATAGGCTACATCACATTTTACTATCCACATGGCTTGATCTTCGGATATCAGTCCTTACTCATGGTTCCTTGCATTGTCAGCTGCTCATCAAGGATCATATGGAATGCTCTTGCTTTTGGCCTTGGCGGCACATCTGGCTTTGTAGGCCCTTCTCTTTTTGGGCAGACTTGCTTGAAGTGCCCTTCCTTATTACATTCATAACTTACCCTTTTGTTGAATGTACATTCAATGGCGTAATGCCCATGCTTTCCACACTTGAAAAAAGTCACCTCCTCACCGCGTTTTCCATATTGTTTCTTTTTGCACTTCTCACACCATCTTGGTTCACTTCCTCTTCCTCCTCCAGACTTCAGGAATTTTCTCTCATTTTTGGACCTTGACGATCCTTCAAACTTCCACTTTTCTCCTATCTTATCTTTTTCTAGACCCCTTTCTCTTATCTGGGTCTCTAGATTCTTAGCTGCTCTAACAACTATTTTCAAAGTAGCTGCCATTTTGACCGTTGGGCCAAAGTCTTTGGGCAGTCCATTAGCAAACCTATCTATCTTGGAGAGTTCAGTAGGCACCAAGTAGGGAAACAACTTCATTCTCTCAGTGAATGCGGTGGCATACTCATCGACACTCATCTTCCCTTTCTTCAGGTTCTAAAACTCGTTGTTTAGGTCTATCAGATCTATCTTTGAGCAGTATTCCATTTTCAGCTGGTCCATGAATGATTCCCAAGACATCCGCATGGCTTCTTCCCGTGGCACTGTATCTGCCAACAACTTCCACCAACTTAAAATACCAGTCTTTAGTTGTCTGACCGCAAAGACTGTCTTATGCTTATCGCTACAGTCGCTGCTCTTAAATACCATCTCCGTTTGGAGATCCATTCATAATCTCCACTGTTTTTGGGCTTCCAACAAGATTTGGTGGTTTGGCACTCAAGGAGTTCTTATACATGCACCCATCCTGGTCAATCCTTCTGTCCGGGTCGTTTCTCCTGACTGCTCGAGGTCCAACTTGACTCACCGTATGACTGTAATTTTCCTCTTCTGACAACTCTTCATTTAGTTCGGGTTGCACAACAGGGACCATAGTTTTATCTCGATTTTGTTGAAGAAAACACCTTGTTTCTTCCATTTGACGATCTAACTGATGGGTTTTGAGCATTCTAACACTTCCTAAGTGTACATGCAACCCTAATAACCTTGGATCTATGTTTGTCTAATTTGTCATGCAAAGTTGATTTCCAAGGTTATATTCCTATCTAGCATACATGGGGAACAATTTAAACATAAAGTATAGATAGAATAACTTACCTTGTTGTTGCTTGTGTTCCTTGAAACCTTGTGAGCCTAGCACCTCAAGTGGTGATGCCTCAAATGCTTCACACAACACCAAATGCTCTTGGAAGAACTTATGAGAGAATACACACTCTTCAAAATCGGCCAAGCCCCCTTATTACTTAGTGTAACCGATTTGGGAGGAGATCATATTACTTATATAGTGTTGACACATCTAGGGTTAAACCCTAATGTGTCATGACTCTTCATTTCCATGACCCATGGGTTTGTAACTCCCATGGAGCATCCTATGGGTGGAACCCAACTTGATGATCCATGGAGCCTTTTAGCCCACTATACAAGATATGGATGATTTACTTAATCAACCCATATATTTAATTAGTTATCTTTTGATCACTTAATTAATTCTAAATTAATTCTTGATCAAACTAATCAAATAATATTATTAATATATTAGAACTTATAATATATTAATAATCTCCAAGCGTTATTTCTCTCATTTAGTTTATCCAATTGCATGGTGCCATGCAACCCAAATGGACCATGCCGGGTCGGGTCAAGTACATACCAGAAATAGTTATGGACTTAGACACCTTATCCAACAGTCTCCTACTTGGATAAGTCTAGTAACTATTACTGCAAGTATGACTTTAGGAACCGATCGGCAATCGTAGCTCTTTACAAGGTTTCTCGAAACTTGAGAAGATGATGGTACGCCATTTAAGATAAGTGATCATATAATCCTCTGTTCTAGATATCAGTCGGACAAATACATGGAACAATGTCTTACTTATTGTCCAACATTTGTTTCCCGATTTCCGATTTGTTTGACAAAGAACTTTATTGAACACATCAATCTAGTTCTGACCGGGCCCGGTACATAGGTCAAAACAAAATCATCGAGGGGCCCAGATATCAGCTTCTAATCCAAGAAGGAACAGATAAACTTCGACTCATATGTTTGTTCTACTACTCATTGAATTACACATAAGAGCACGATTTTATAACATCGAGTTACCAATGCGTTTTTCGTACAATCAATGCATAACCAACTCGTAAGTAACAAATCATATCTCTAGGTTTAAAGACTTATATGATATTACCGTCTCACGATCACTCGAGATAGAATTCCATGAAGTGATTCCAATGAGCGTGGGTTGAGTCCAATGCTCAGAACTTATGAGCACTCATGATTGTTGTAGCCTTGTCCCAGACCTCTACAACCAATCATGACAGTCTTGATTCATACCTACTTCCGACATATGACCGACTGTGGAGGTTTGAATAATATGTTAAACCAAACAAAATTATTCTGGAAGTCAAAACATGCAAAAGAAATATAGTAAACGATCGACAAGAGATAGCAACACTTTACTCATAAATAAAACACTTTTATTCATCATCAAATGTCAATTACACTTTACAAATTTCGAGATTATCTAACTACTAAATCTAATATCATCCTTCAGCCCTATGCTCCGAGCATGCTGGAGATGCTTAACCCGAGTCAGTCCCTTCGTGAGGGGATCTACTGGGTTCTCATCCGATGATACCCTCTTTGCCACGAGGAGTCCTTCTTCGATCCGATGTTTGATGAAATGGTATTTTCTGTCGATGTGTCTGGATCTCCCGTTATCCCTTGGTTCCTTGGCTAAGGCAACAGCACTTTCACTATCACAGAAAATTTCCATCGGCTCTTTAATAGCTGGTACAACTCCAAGGTCTCCAATGAAGTTCCTCAGCCATAACGCCTCCTTTGCTGCTTCGCTAGCTGCAATATACTCTGATTCACAAGTAGAATCTGCCACTGTCTCTTGCTTGGAACTCTTCCAAGAAATTGCTCCTCCATTTAGGGTAAAGACCCAGCCCGACTGAGAGCGGAAGTTATCCCTATCAGTCTGGAAGCTAGCATCACTATACCCTACAACTCTCAAGTCATCACTCCCACCGAGGGTAAGGACCCAGTCCTTAGTCCTTCGTAGGTACTTGAGAATATTCTTTACCGCAATCCAGTGTGCCTTGCCAGGGTTCCCCTGAAACCTGCTAACCATGCTCAAGGCAAAGGCTACATCAGGTCGAGTACACGTCATAGCATACATGATCGAACCTACAGCCGAAGCATAAGGTAATCGACTCATTTCTGCTATCTCAGCCTCAGTGCTAGGGCTTTGTGTCTTACTCAGCTTGGCGCTACTCTGGATGGGCAACTCTCCTTTCTTGGAGTTTTGCATTCTGAATCTCTTCATAATCTTCTCCAAGTAGGTACTTTGACTAAGTCCAATTAGTCTTTTACTCCGATCTCTCAAGATTCTTATCCCCAAAATATAGGCAGCTTCACCAAGGTCCTTCATAGCGAAACACTTTCCAAGCCAGGACTTTACTTCCTGCAAGGTTGGAATGTCGTTTCCTATGAGTAGTATGTCATCCACATACAATACCAAAAAGCTAACTATACTCCCACTAGCCTTGACATATACACAAGATTCATCTTCACTCTTAGAAAAGCCAAATTCCTTGACCTTTTCATCAAAGCAAAGATTCCATCTGCGAGGTGCTTGCTTTAATCCATAAATGGATTTCTCAAGCTTACACACTCTATTAGGGTACTCGTTACTGACAAAACCCTCTGGCTGACTCATGTAAACATCTTCAGCCAACTTTCCATTAAGGAAAGCGGTTTTGACATCCATTTGCCAAATTTCATAGTCATGAAATGCGGCTATGGCTAACAGAACCCGAATAGACTTAATCTTGGCTACCGGAGAAAAGGTCTCATCATAGTCCACTCCAGGAATTTGAGAGAAGCCCTTTGCAACCAGTCTAGCCTTATAAGTGTGTACTTTACCATCCATGTCGGTCTTCTTCTTGAAGACCCATTTGCACCCTACAGTCTTTCGACCTGGTACATTCTCAACCAAGTTCCAAACTTGATTGTCATACATGGATTGTATCTCGCTATCCATAGCCTCTTTCCATTTGGCAGACTCGGGGCCCGCCATGGCTTCCTCGTAGCTGTTAGGGTCATCTTGACTTACTAGTGTCTCATCACTAATAATTGTCTCACCTTCTGCAGTAATATGGAATCCATAGTAATGCTCAGGTGCACTCCTAACTCTCGTGGAACGCCTCAGAGGTACAGATTCGTCAATTGGCTCAACAGGAGTTTCCTCCTCAAGTTGAGGGCTAGAGTTTGAAGTTCCTTCACCACTTGACTCTTGAATTTCTTCAAGATCAACTTGCCTCCCACTGTCTCCTTGGCTTATAAACTCTCTTTCTCGAAAGACTCCTCTCCTTGCTACAAAGACCACATTGTCACTAGGTCTGTAGAAGAGGTAACCAAAGGATTGCTGTGGGTAGCCGATGAAAATACACCTCTCGCTTCGGGGTTCGAGCTTATCATGAGTCTCGCGTCTCACGAAAGCCTCGCAGCCCCAAATCTTGATGTGGTCTAGTTTAGGTACTTTACCAGTCCACATCTCGTGAGGAGTTTTGGAAACTTTCTTTGTAGGGACTAGATTAAGGATATGGGCGGCAGTCTCTAAGGCATACCCCCAGAATGAGATTGGTAGCGAAGCTCGACTCATCATGGAACGAACCATGTCCAACAAGGTTCGATTACGCCTCTCAGCCACACCATTCAACTGTGGTGTCCTGGGAGGTGTCAATTGTGAGACAATCCCACATTCCTTTAGATAGTCGAGGAACTCTGAACTAAGATACTCTCCACCTCGATCGGATCGAAGCATCTTAATGTTCCTGCCCAATTGATTCTCGACTTCCTGTTTAAATTCCTTAAACTTCTCGAAAGTCTCTGACTTATGCTTGATTAAGTAGACATATCCATATCTACTGTAATCGTCGGTAAAAGTCAAATAATAACGATTAG
Source organism: Lactuca saligna (assembly GCF_052625555.1). Classification (NCBI taxonomy): domain Eukaryota; kingdom Viridiplantae; phylum Streptophyta; class Magnoliopsida; order Asterales; family Asteraceae; genus Lactuca; species Lactuca saligna. The sequence goes on from NC_136424.1 coordinate 30,405,269, forward strand.
CATCCCTTGTGGCATGTTTGAAATGTCCACACACATCCGTGTGTATAAGGTCCAACAAACCTTCACCCCTTTCACACGTGCCTGTGAAGGGTGACTTTGTCATTTTTCCAAGTAAGCATGATTCGCAACTATCATTTGACTTTAGGTCAAACGACTCCAAGACTCCATCCTTTTGGAGTTGGCCTATGCGTTTCTTGCTTATATGTCCAAGACGACAATGCCATAATGATGCTTTATCCAAGTTATTATTATTAGAATCAATACACAAAACATTATTTCCTAAGTTATCTACAATAGATACAGCTTCATACACACCATCACAAGGTAATGCTTTAAAATAAAGTACATTATTAAAGAAAGCATTAATCGAACCAACTTCATTATCAAATGAAAAGGTGAAACCTTGTTTGTACAATGCATGAAAGGAAATAATATTTCTTGCCATTTCTGGCGAATAAAAACACTTATTCAAATCTAAATTTAACCCACTACTTAGCGATAAAGTATAAACTCCAATCTTGGTGACAGGTGTAACTTTCCTATTCCCCATGATTAAGTTTATTCTTCCTTGCTCCACATTCTCACTTCTTCCTAGTCCCTGCAAGTCACAGCAAATATGAGTTCCGCAACCTGTATCAAGAACCCAAGATTTCGAATGGGGTGAGTTATTAGAAATGATCGTGTAAATACCTGCATGGTTGGGTTTGACTTTCCCATCCTTTACATCTTGCTGGTACTTTGGGCAGTTCCGCTTCCAATGAGCTTTTTCGTGGCAATAGAAGCATTCAGCCTCTTTTGGGTCAGAAGAAAGAGTAATGAAACCTTTCTTGGTTCCACTTGAGGAAGAGCCATCAAGGGTCCGAGCCTTGGTACCCTTTGAAGATCTCTTTCTCTTCCTCCCTCGACTTTGCCCGATTGCCAAGACCGGATTTGTTTCTGGAGTAGGAGTGATAGCAACCGACTTCCCCTTAAGACCTGTTTCTGCGGTCTTGAGAAGTCCCTGAAGTTTGCTGAGGGTGACCTCTTCCTTGTTCATGTGATATGTCATGCGGAATTGATCATAGCACGATGGTAAGGAGTGCAAAATGATATCTATTGCAAGCTCCTCAGGGAAGTTCACATTGAGCTTCAGCAACCGATCCACATACCTTTGCATTTTCTGCATGTGGCTCGTGACGGACTCTCCGTCCTTCATCATGGTTGTTATCATGGAGCAGATGACTTCGTACCTCTCTTGTCGTGCACTTTGATGGTATCTTTCCATCAAATCTTGGTGCATTTCATAAGGGTAGAAGTCTTCGTAAGACTTTTGGAGTTCAGCTGTCATGGTGGCTAACATGATGCAAGCCACCTTGGTTGCATCTCTTTCATGAGTATGAAAGTCAGCGATCTCCTGGGGAGTTGCAGTGGACTCGTCAATTTCCTTAAGCTCCTTGTCAAGGACATATTCTTTGTCCTCGTAGCGGGTAATCATCCTGATGTTTCTGATCCACTTATTGAAGTTGGATCCATCAAAGGTGACTTTCCCACATAGACTCATAAGAGTAAAGGAGCCATTAGGATTCGAGCCAGAAGCGTTAGTTGAAGACATCTGAAAAAGAAGAACAAGTTTAGTTTAGATTTAAGAGAGTCCTTAATAAAACACCCAAATGTAATATTAAGGCTAGGACCCAATCACAATATAATATAACTTAGAAGAGGTATGCCGTAATCTAAGCTATACCATATTTGAAAGGTAGGTGAATGACGATTCACCAATTTCCACCACGAAAACCGAAATAATAAATATTTAGTTTTTTATTGGTTTTAGAAATTCCTAGATTCTTTGAGATCCAATGAACTTTTCAAAGGCATGTTTCAATCTCGGGAGTGCCTTCCAGGTTTTGTGACTGGGATGCCGAGGATCACAAAACGAGGTGTGAAGTAACCATGCAAATCACTTGGTACCCTTAAAGTTTATCACTCAATCGATGTGCCGGTAAACCACACACGCTCCACCGATACTATAATAAACCTTAAGTCACCCTTTACCTACCTTGTTAAGTCCAAGTTAGTGTGCCGGTTAACCACACACGCTCCACCAACGACTCAGACAAAGTGTAAAGTGTAATTTCATGGATTAGCACCTTATTCACATTTTTCCTAAAGTAACTAAGATTGGGAATTTAATAAACATTTAGTTACTTTATATATTCATCATACTTTGAATGAGAATTTATAAGTCCTTGTCTTACCCGTTCAGCTAACGACCCTCCACCAGTCAAGCAAGCGGTGGGTGAGAATATACACCCATTAAGTCACCATTTTATAGGCAACAACCTTATACCCACCTTATAGACCGGCTTCGTGAATGAGGCGTACTAGCGGTAAGACGACTTGTTCTTATACATATATATATAATTATTAAATCATCATAATATAAGTATAAGGGTTGAATTTTAACTTTTAAAATTCTAGGGGTTGGAACTAAAGTTTTAACTTAACTTTACTTGTTCCAAAACTTGAGGGCAAGTTTTGTAACTTTCAAAACTTTTCATTTCTTGTAACTTATGAGTTTAATAGAGTCATAAAATGAAGACTCTTCATTTTTATAACTCTTGTGTTTTCTTAATGGTTTTAACTCAAGTGTGACTCTTGGTTTTCCATAACTTAAGGATAAGTTATGGACTCCATTAAAACACATTATGATCAAGAATTAAACTACCAAATAGGTTACAAATAATTCCTATGATCATCTAAAACATCATAAGAACAAGAACATGAATATGAACATAATCAAAAATTACATAAAACTTTGTAATTTTGATAACTAGTTGTTGTAAATGAATTAGCAAAACATTACACCACCAAAAACAAGTTTATATTTACTAAAACAGTTTAGGGTAATGTTTCTAATTCATTTTCCAGCAACTGAATCGAAATTCTGCACTCATTCGACCCTACTCGCCGAGTGCATGAACATGACTCGCCGAGTTGGTTGAAGATACTCATGGACTCGACGAGTTCCCCCTATGGACTCGACGAGTCCGATCGCAGACAGCAAATTTTCGATTCTATTTTCAACTTTTAAGAACAAATAAGAACAAACAAGCCTAGGCTCTGATACCACTGATGGATTTTGAGCATTCTAACACTTCCTAAGTGTACATGCAACCCTAATAACCTTGGATCTATGTTTGTCTAATTTGTCATGCAAAGTTGATTTCCAAGGTTATATTCCTATCTAGCATACATGGGGAACAATTTAAACATAAAGTATAGATAGAATAACTTACCTTGTTGTTGCTTGTGTTCCTTGAAACCTTGTGAGCCTAGCACCTCAAGTGGTGATGCCTCAAATGCTTCACACAACACCAAATGCTCTTGGAAGAACTTATGAGAGAATACACACTCTTCAAAATCGGCCAAGCCCCCTTATTACTTAGTGTAACCGATTTGGGAGGAGATCATATTACTTATATAGTGTTGACACATCTAGGGTTAAACCCTAATGTGTCATGACTCTTCATTTCCATGACCCATGGGTTTGTAACTCCCATGGAGCATCCATGGAGCATCCTATGGGTGGAACCCAACTTGATGATCCATGGAGCCTTTTAGCCCACTATACAAGATATGGATGATTTACTTAATCAACCCATATATTTAATTAGTTATCTTTTGATCACTTAATTAATTCTAAATTAATTCTTGATCAAACTAATCAAATAATATTATTAATATATTAGAACTTATAATATATTAATAATCTCCAAGCGTTATTTCTCTCATTTAGTTTATCCAATTGCATGGTGCCATGCAACCCAAATAGACCATGCCGGGTCGGGTCAAGTACATACCAGAAATAGTTATGGACTTAGACACCTTATCCAACACTAACATCATTTGGATCATTGCTTGTACCCCAACCATAGTGATTAGCTTGGATGCGGGTGGTACTTCTGGCGCACGCTCAATCACTTGTGGCTCAAGCTGCGGGTTACCGCTTCCCAATCCTCTTCGAGTTCTTACCATGTCGATCTATACGTTGATTCAGACGTTCGGTGTCTAGTGACGAGAATTTAGATAGGAAAGATTTTATTTACGATCGACGTGTAAATCTCTCTATTACTCCAAAAAGTTACATGCCAGTTCTAATACCGTAATTAAACGTTTAGAAATCTGAACACTTAAAGTTTTCAAACACGGTCAGCAATAAACCATAGATCTGATCATGCATCTAGCATCATAAAGCATCATAAATCATTTAGCACATAAAAGCATGTTAGGAATTTTCCCTAAATAATCTAGTGCTTGTGTCTATTCAGATGTATTGACTAAGACACACTCCTCACAATCATTGCTTAGCATTCTAAGTTTAAGTATAGAAATAAATCCATAATCCTAGTTTGCTTAAACTAATGCTCTGATAACAACTGAGACATCCCCATTTTCACGGCCAAAAAAGACCGATTATGTTTATGCTTTATAAAAATAAGAGTACCTCCTTTAATAAAAATGTTGCGGAATTTGTTCACAGTAAAACATGATAAATACGTTATCAAAGCATTTCCGAAGAAAATTATTTTCATTCATTTTAAAACATTTGGGATGTCATCGTCAATACAGAAACATAAACATAAACAAAACTTACATTCATTATCACTAGTGATTTATATCTCCTTAATCTCTAAGTGTAATGTGACTTCATATTAACAGCTGTGATATAAATAAATTGAGTGGGTCAGGTTGGGAAACCTGGTGAGTACATAGGGTTTTCAACCCACAGTAATATAATTATTATGTTTAATCATCGAGCAGTTAACCCAATTACCCATCCCCATTATCTTCCTTACTCTTAAGGATCTACCTTAAGAATCATCTATTTCTCATTCATTCTTTCCTAAGGATTATCCTAAGGAATAGGTACGAAGTCTATCGTTGTCAATGACACAACTGTCAAGCACAGCTACTAGTTCTTTCACTTAGGCATAGCTGCCAGAATTGTGACATTCTCTATGAGGCGCAACTGCCGGTATTGTCCTTCGGCACAACTTCTAGGGTTATCTCGTTTATTGATAGTATCGTTTTCACGAGTCCACTCGCAATACATGTCAATGGGTTTTTTAGAGTACACCGGTGAACACATCGTTCACAACACCTACAGGTTGCGAGCCTGCTAGTGTTCCACTGGACTCTCTAGAATAGACTGTGGTTGTCATCCATACTCTGCTAGATGACGGGGCCATCATTTGGGAACAAGGCTTCTTAGATCGTCCACCTCTCACCCTTACCTCATGGTCTATATCACCTCTCAACTCATCATCCAATTCATATTTCATCTACCCATGTTTTACCCAACATATTATGTAGATATAAATACATATACACTTTAAATTATATAAAACTTGTATAAAATCGTTCATCCAGCATAGATAGCAAGTATACAGATAATATGCACACATAGCATGTAGTTTATATAAAATACTTCATAACAATGTGTAAGATGAAAGAGACCATGCACTCACCTGATAAGGTGGTGACTCGGTACTCGGACGGTACTTCGTCTACTTTAAACAACTCTTTAGCAAAACCTAGTATCATTACGACTAGAGTTTAGTCTAATGCTCGACGAGACTAAGTAATAGTCTAACTATTATTACTGTTATATAGACGTTAACACAATACTTTTCACCCACTGTGTACAGACAGGGGCCAGATCAGGAACACCGGAGGGCAGCATCATTTTGACAGATAATACTTCTGAAATCTAGCAACCCAAGCGGTCCTCCGAACCAGATTTCCCGTACCACGAGTGGTTAAAAAGATATTATAACGACAGTTATATAACTCATAATAATATCCCAAATATTTATTATAAGGTCCTAATTGTTGGAATAGTGTCTAAGGCTGCAACTATATTAGGCAAGTATTTGACCCGATTGTGCATGGTCCTTTTGGGTTGCCTTCACCATAGCAACTTGATAGGATGATTTATTAAGAGAGAGTAAATATTATTAATATATTATGAGAATAATATAAAGAATAATATATTGTTATTTGATTAATATAAGTCATAGAATTAATTGGAGTTAATTTGGTGACTTAAAGAGATTAATTAAATAAGAGGGTATAAACTGTCAATTGTTTGATAGTTACACTTTAGACTATAAATCCTTATGGAAGATAGGTTGGACGATTTCTAGGGCGTGGATAAGCCAAAATCATCCAAAGGATATCTAATATAAGGATATGGATTAACTTAAAGTCTAAGGTATCCAATTAGGGTTTAAGCTGTAACCCTTAAGGAGTCTACAAGTATAAATAGACCCTATGGGATAGAGAATTTGGTACCCATCTAAAGTAAAGATACTCTGGCCAAATTCCTCCCCTCTCCTCTCTCCCAAATCATCCTCCTTGCTATTTGGTGTTTGTAAGCCATTAGAGGAGTGACAATTGTGACTCTAGAAGCTCCAAGACAACAAGATCAACAAAGAACTCAAAGGTATGATTCTAGATCTGTTTCAATATTGTTATTACACCTACATAGTCATTAGAAGTCTTGGATTCAAAGCATGTTTGATTAGAAAGCCTAGATCCGAGCATTAGGGTTTTGCATGCGCACATAGCAAAGTTCTTAAGGCTAAAACCCATCAGTGGTATCAGAGCCTAGCTTGGTTTTCATTGAATTGTTGCTTGATTGTATGAGACTAAAGTGAAAATTTCGATTTTCATGTTTCTGAGTCACGGACTCGGCGAGTTCCAAAGTGGACTCGGCGAGTCCCTTTGTGTACTCGGCGAGTCCGATCGTCAGGATTAGCCAAAAACGGGATTTTTTCATATTTATCTTATGGAAACTTACCTTAATCATATTAGATCAACCCTAATCCGATTTTGTGATATATATATGACTATATTTTTGATCTAATTGAAGATAATTATCAATTAATAAAATATTTGATTTCCTCATATGATAATTATTAATCAAATATAGATAATTATGTGATTTAGATTATTTGTTATTTGATCCTTTATGTTTTAAATGTTTAAAACTTGTCCTCAAGTTTTGAAATTTATGATTTGTGATTAAAAGTTTAATTTAGACAATTTAAATTTCAAACCCTAGAATTTTACAAGTTTAAAATACAACCCTATACTAATATAATATTACAAGATTAATATATATAACTTAAATGCTAGTCTTACCGTTAGTAGGCCTCATTCATGAAGCCGGTCTATAAGGTGGGTATAAGGTTGCGGCCTATAAAATGGCGCTTAATGGGTGTGCACTCACACCCACCGCTCGCTTGATTGGTGGAGGGTCGTTAGCCGAACGGGTAGGATAGGGAAACCTCATCATCTCATTAAAAGTATAATAAGAAATACAAAGTAACTACATGTTTTCTTAAAATTTCCCAATCTTAGTTACTTTAGGAAAAGTGAATTGATGCAATCCCATGAAATTACACTTTGCACCTTGCTAAGAAGTTAGTGGAGCGTGTGTGGTTTACCGGCACACTAATTGGTTCTAAGCGAAGGTGGCAAAGGGTGATTCATTGTTTATCATAGTTCGATGGAGTGTGTGGTTTACCGGCACATCGAATAGGTGATCGTTACAATGAAGGCACCATGTGAATTTGCATGGTAATTCACACCCGCTTTGTGATCCTCGGTATCCCAATCACAAACGAGAGGGACATATCGAGATTTAAACATGCCATTGAAAAGTTTCAATGAATCTCATCCGAACCTAGGAATTCTCAATACATTTAGGACTTAAAGTTATTTTTTTCATGGTGGAGAATTAGTGAATCATCATTCACTTACCTTCAAATTGTTTGCATATTAGATTACGGCATCCCTTTTCTAATGTGTAAATATTGTTGTTGGATCCTAGCCCTAATTTCTTATTGGGTGAATATTAGGGATTCATATTCTAATCTATCTTTGTCCTTTCTATTTGTAGATGTCGAACGCTAACAATGCTACTGCGAGTTCTTTCACTTTGATGAGCCTTTGTCAAAAGGTCACCTTTGATGGAACGAACTTTAGCGAATGGATAAGATACGTTCGCACGATTGCTCGCTATGAGGATAAGGAATATGTCCTCGATGAGAAGCTCGAGAAAATCAACCCCGAAATCGCTACTCCCACCGAAATCACCGCTTTCGAAACTCATGAGCGTGATGCAACGAAAGTGCATTGCATCATGATCGCGACTATGAACTACGAATTCCAAAAGTCCTACGAGGACATGTATCCGTACGAAATGCATCAAGACTTATTGGAGCGATACCATCAAAACGCGAGACAAGAGCGTTATGAGATTTTCACGAACATGATTTCCGCTAAGATGGGTCATGGAGAATCTCTTACCGTGCACTTGCAAAAGATGCAAAGGTATGTCGACCGCCTTCGCAAGTTAAATGTTGACTTTGGGGAAGACTTGGCGATCGACATGGTGCTTCACTCTTTGCCTCCGAGCTACAATCAATTTAGGATGACCTATCACATGAACAAAGAAGAGGTCACCCTAAGCAAACTCCAAGGTCTCTTGAGGGTCGCTGAGAGCAACTTCAAGGATAAGTCTGTTGCACCAACTCCCAATCCGCCCGCTGCTCCTGTCTTGGCAATTGGACAAGGAAAAGGAAAGAAGAGGAAGGCTTCATCAAAGAACCATCGCAAGGTTAAAGCCCGATATGGTGCCTCTTCTAGTGGGACCAAAGTTGATCCTGTTGGATTAATGTCTAAGTCCATAACTATAATTGGTAAGACTTGACCCGACCCGGCATGGTCCATTTGGGTTGCATGGCATCATGCACTTGGATAGACTATAATGAGAGAAATAAGACACTTATGGTTATTAATATATTATAAGTTCTAGTATATTAATAATAAGAATAATAAGATTATTTAATTAGTATTGATCAAGAATTAATCTAGGATTAATTAAGTGATCAAAAGAAGACTAATTAAATATATGGGTTGATTGTGTAAATCATCCATACTTATATAGTGGGCTAATGCTCCATGGATTATCTAGTTGGGCCAAAACCCATATGATGCTCCATGGATGCTCCATGGTGTATTTGAACCCATGGATCCAAGGAAATGGAAAGTCATGACAATTAGAGTTTACCCTAATTGTATAACTATATAAGCATCTTATTCTTGACAAAATCGGCCACTAGATTATTCTAGAGAGGGCTAGCCGATTTTATGAAGTGTAGAATTCTCTCAAGTTATTCCAAGTGTATTTGGTGTTGTGTGAACCATTTGAGGTGTCACACTTGGGGCACTAGGCACTCAAGCTTCATGAAGACATTCTACATTAAAGAGGTATGTATTCTATCTTGTTATATTGATAGTTTTGTATGCTAGATTAGGATAATACCTTGGATGTTCATATTTGCATGTATAATAGAGAAAACATAGATCCAAGGTATTTAGGGTTGCATGTACACTTAGGAGTGTTAGAATGCTCATAACCCAACAGTGGTATCAGAGCCTAGGCTTGTTTTCTTGTTATACCTGCAATAGAAGCTGAAAAATCGAGTTTTGATGCTGTCAGCCCAGCTGACTCGCCGAGTCCATGAAGGGACTCGACGAGTCCAAGGCAAAATGCATCCAACTCGCCGAGTTGTGTTCATGCACTCGACGAGTTGGACCCCAGACAGCATATCTTCGAGGTTTTTGGCTAGAAATGGACTAGGAACATTACCCTAAGTTGTTTTTGAACTTATAAACTTGTTTTTAATGTGGTAATGTTCATGCTAATCCATTTTCAAAGATAATTGTCAATAGATTCATGTTTTGTATTAGTTTAAAGGTTAGACTAATTACATGAAAAAGTTTGATTTGAATTATCTTGTTCTTATGAGTTTCTTAGATTAATAGAAAAGTTGAATAAAATAGTTGGTTTCAATCCATTTTAATCTAAGAGTTGAGTATAAAATGTGTTTGTGTAACTTATCCTCAAGTTACATGAAGAGTCACATTAAAGACTCATAAAACTCATAAAGTTGGCAAAGGTTACAAAAAATGAAGAGTCTAGTTCTAATTAATTGGAGTTATGACTCCATAATTTGTCCTCAAGTTATGACTCCATAATTTACCAAGAGTCTCTTCATTAAATAAATATAAAAAAAAATAATGTAACCTTAATTAATTTCATAAGTTATAAAATAAAGAAAAAGTTAATTCTTTATTAGTTTAAAGTCTTCCATAATTTGTCCTCAGTTATGGAACTTGAAGAGTTTTTGGATTAAAACTACTTTAAACATATAAGTTATGGAATTAATTAGTTTTGAATAGTTTCAAAACTTGCCCTCAAGTTTTGGAATTTGTAAAGTTTTGAATACTTTAATTCCAAGTTAGCCCTTAGAATTTTAAAAGTTAAAATTCAACCCTTATACTTTATAATATTATAAGTCAATAATATATATATGTATAAGAGTAAAGTCGGTCTTACCGCTAGTACGCCTCATTCACGAAGCCGGTCTATAAGGTGGGTATAAGGTTGTTGCCTATAAAATGGCAACTTAATGGGTGTCCACTCTCACCCACCGCTTGCTTGACTGGTGGAGGGTCGTTAGCCGAACGGGTTTGACAGGACTATAATTCTCCCTTCATTAAAAGTATTAATGATAAATACTAAGTAACTAAACTCTTAATAATTCCCAATCTTAGTTACTTAGGAAAATGTGAAGAAGGTGCTAATCCATGAAATTACACTTTGCACTTTGTTTAAGTCGGTTAGTGGAGCGTGTGTGGTTAACCGGCACACTAACTCGTATTTAACAAGGTAGGCAAAGGGTAACTTAATGTTTATCATAGTATCGATGGAGCGTGTGTGGTTAACCGGCACATCGATTGAGGGATAAACACTTAAGGGTACCAAGTAATTTGCATGGTTACTTCACACCTTGTTTTGTGATCCTCGGCATCCCAGTCACAAAACCTGAAGGGCACACTCGAGATTGAAACATGCCATTGAATAGTTCAATGAATCTCAAAAGATCTAGGAGTTTCAAAACCAATTAAAACCTAATAATACATTTCGTTTATCTTGGTGGAAATTGGTGAATCGTCATTCACCTACCTTCAAATTGTTTTATAGCTTGGATTACGGCATACCTCTTCTAAGTTATAAAATAGTCTGTTGGGTCCTAGCCTTAATATTTCATATTGGGTGTCATATTAAGGACTTTAAAATCAACTATCTTGAATATCTCCCAAAAAGATGTCTGGTTTAGACATTTATGATCTTCCCAAATATCTTGAAACAAGCTTTCCTAATGAAGATGATGTCCCATGGATATCATACTTCTTTCTCCTCCTCCAATTATTCTCCCTAACCCACAAGTTCTTGAAAAGTTTAAGGTCACTCAATCCCCATTGGCAAGGCAAGGTCTAGGTGTGATCACATCTTGGAGATGTAGTCACACATATTGACAAGCCGGGAGAGAAGGGTGTCAAAGTCTTGAGAAAGTTGGTGGTTCAATCACTTTCTAAGTCACATAGTGAGTTCTTTTGGGACACCTATGAAACAGACTATGACAAGACCCTTAATGATCTTATCTATTTGCTAAGATCAACTTCCTGAAACTTTATGGACATTGACAATAGTGACACAGGAAATCCAGGAAAGCATTCTCTTCCCAATGGAAAGGGATCGGCCATAGTCAACTCGGTTGAACAAATGGTAAAGAGAAAAAGCTAAGTCTGTAATAGTCCTGTGTACCATTATCAAAGGGTCCATATGTTTATATTGCCAAAGTAAGGGTCATTAGTTGCGAAGCTGCCTAATTTACCTAAGGATGTTAAAGTCAATAAGATTGACTCGACTTCAGGTAAAGTCCACTACTCTAACTCTGTTAAGTTTCTATTCTGAGATTCTTGATGCATGATGTGATTGGGTCACATGGTAATGTTTTAAGAATCAAAGAAAAGTAAAGAAACTTAAAGAAAGAATATGCTGAATCTGATCGCATAGATGGATTTCTATCGCGTAGTTTGAAAAATCGGATTCTTGAGCTAATTCTTAGGAGTTATGAGATATTGCTTAGGAATAGATAACAACAAGTTTTCATATGGATTGTAAGGATAAGTTTTTCCGCAAGTTTTAAAATAAAAGAAATTTTTGATTTTATTTATTTTAAATATCCTTATAATGGCATTTGAGGAAAAATTGTTGCTTATATGATTCCATTAAGAGCAAGAGTGGAAATATGAAATTGATTCTTTCATTTGTGGTAATGTCTAAATTTACCAAATAAGGAAAGATTCTCGTCATCCAAAGTCTCAATTGAACCGAGACTTGGAATCATGCAAGTTGTATAGCATGATGAATGAGAACTTTCAAGTATTGGAAAAATTAAGACTAATTACTTGTTCACATGGATGTGTGAGTCAAGTAATGGACTAAGGGATCAAGTACATAGTCATGTGCACTGATTAAGTCCACCACAAAAGATATAAGGCTATTCGTCATAGTTTACTAAAGCTCAGTAAATATGATTATACTTACAAGCTTAAGTGTAACTCTGAGACATTGGAAAAGGTTCCAATGCATGGCAGAGCGGATAAGAAGAATCAAATTAGGAAGAAGGATAAAAGTTTCTCAAATCTGAAAAGATGGGAGAGTACTTTAGTATCAGTTTTGTGATCATCTTAATGATTAAGAAACCATAGCACAATTAGTTCTCTAAGGAAGTCTTAGTGCATTCTTATGACTAAGAAGAGGGATCTTGAATTGTTGAAATGGTTAAATCAAGAAGATGAGTCATACTTCGTTCCAATACAAGTCTTAGAGTCATACTCCAAGATTGTAATTTGAGTGACATGTCTTAAAGAAGGTTTAAAACACTTGACAAATGTAAGAGTAAAAGTTTTCTACTCTTGTACATTTGAAATTGGTAAGTTGTGATGTTTTGGATAAAACAAAGACCAACTAAGGCCAATTGTGTGAAGTGTTTGTCTTGATTAGAATCCGCACTATCTCTTGGATGTTTGACAAGGGAGTCTTATAGGTCAAGAGGACAGTGGGAGTCTTAAAGGTCTTGAAATTCTCAAGAACTAATCAAGAATGAAACCTGAAGTTCTTCACTAGCACACGACTTGAGGTTTATAACCTATCGTGTTGACATATTCTGTGCCCATTCTAGTTAAAGTTGGCTTTGCATATGAGTTCTTAGAGTTCTCAATGTGTTGCACAACAACTTGGAAGCAATGGTAGGCCCTTGAGCTGCCAGGTGGCAAGAAATTAAGATTGAGTTCAATCCATATGGTTTTGGATTTGTCATTATCCTTGTCTTGTGATTATGGTTTTGACAAATTCATATGGGTAGGAACTCATACACCAATAAATCTAAGTGTCATAAGGTTTCTCTCTGATTCATGAAAATGATGGTGAGGAAACACTTCCACTAAGTAGATTTTAGCTAGATAGCAATTGGGATATTTGCATTCTCAAAGTCGTTAGTGGAGCGTGTGTGGTTTACCGGCACACTAACTTGGACTTGTGAGAAGTGGCAAAAAGGTCTAACCATTATGATTACGGCATCCCTCTTCATAATTGTTTAGACACACAAGTGTGCTATCTAAGGGAAGGTGTATGTTTTTGATAAAGTCTTATCAAAACAATCTAGTATCAGAAATCTGAACTTTGGTAAGTCAATAAAGTATTGATTTCTAGAAGTCCAGCTGATTTCTGAGTACATGTCAAAGCTAGTGGGAGCATAAGTGTTATGCTAATAATCATCATGTTAGTGGGAGCATGATAATTATGATAAAGTATCGCAGCTAGCAATGTTAATTATAGAAAACAAAAGTTTCAACTGGGAAAGAGTTGTTTTGCTATAATTAAGGGAGAGGAAATTATACTTCATCTCAAATCTATAAGCTTAGATCATGAGGTTTTAATCATTTAGTCAAGGATATATATGAATTTCATGTTGGAATGGCTCAACATAAGGAAATTCTGTATATGGGTCCATTATTTGCGTTCTAAAATTCGATTATGATTACGGCATCCCTTTTCATAATCTGAATTATGAGAACTTGGCAAATAGAAATGGAAATGTTATAGCAAAACACTGGTTTAGTCTTTATGTGAGACATCATGAATCGTGTCCCATATGCTTCAGATATAGGATCGATTACATGTGCTATATTCATCCTTTCTAAAAATTTCCAAATGCCTGGGGCATTAAGAAGGGAAAAGGTTTAGAACTGGATATGACTAAAAGGATTAAACAATTTCGAGGATAATCTAAGGTTTACCAAAGATTGGTTGCTCAAGGACAGTTAGAAGTATAGTGATAATTCTGGAAGGACCATATTGACATAATCTGTAAGGAGGCAACTCTTGTTCAGAAGTGATAGTCGAAATGGAATCTGGAAATGTTTCAAAGTTAGAATTTTTCAATCTGTGTAAGATTAAGGAAACTTAATGCAAGAAGGATGGTTCGAAGGACTTGATCTCCTTTGGAATGCTCTGTAATGATTGTTGTTAAGTCTTTCTGACTTTGTGCATAATCATTACAAGAGGATCGATGCATATAAGTTTAGAATCTAACAGATTTCAGTAAATGACATGAATTTGGAATTCTTGCATTTGCAGTAAGGATTTGGGAGTGTGAAAAGAGAATCATTGAAGTTATGTTCATTTGATCTAGTTCACAAAATAAAGATCATAGACAAACATATTATGCATACTTGGTGTATGGCATGACTAGTGTTTAGAAAACATAGTGTGCATGCTTGGAGCATGGGACAACTATCGTTTTAAATTCAAGAATAATGTTGATAGTTGAAACAGTATACAATGAATAATGTGTAATCATATGGTGATAAATAAAAGGTGTTTTATTTATATTCATAAGTTCTGAGACCATATTGGATTCAATTATTATTGTGTTGCACTTTGCATGTTTTTGACTTCCCGAATAAACTAGGTTATTCTTCCGGAATGACTACATTATTCAAACCATCCACAGTCGGTCATATGTTGGAAGTAGATATGAATTAAGACTGTCATGGGTTGGCTTGTAGAGGTCTAAGTTGTTGGACAAAGGGCTACAACACTCATGAGTGCTCATAAGTTCTGAGTATTGGATTCAACCCGCGCTCATTGGAATCACTTCATGGGTTTTATCACGAGTGATCATGAGACGATAATATCTTATATTCTTCAAACCTAGAGATATGAGTTGTTACTATGAGTTGATAGTACATTGATTACACGAAACGCATTGGTAACTCGATGTTATAAAACGTGTTTGTGTATGATTCAACAAGTAGTAGAACAAGCCATATGAGTTGAAGTTTATCCATTCCTTTTACCTTCGGGATAAAAGCGATATCTGTGGGCCCCTCGATGATTTGATGATGACAAATGGAAGTGCTCGGCCGGGCCAGGACTGATTTGATTTGTTCAATTAGTCAGTCGTCATAAATCGGAAATTGGGAAACAACAAATGGACAGAGAGAATGATTATAATCCATGTCTCAGTCTATATGATATCTAGAATGGAGGAATATATGATCCCTTATCTAATGTACAAATCATTGACAAGATCAGAGTTCATCTACAAGGTCAGAGTTCGACAAAAGCTTTTGAGAGCTACGATTGCCAATTGGTTCCTGAAGTCATACGCAATAATAGTTTTAGACTTATCCAAGTGGGAGACTGTTGGATTAATGTCTAAGTCCATAACTATAATTGGTAAGACTTGACCCGACCCGGCATGGTCCATTTGGGTTGCATGGCATCATGCACTTGGATAGACTATAATGAGAGAAATAAGACACTTATGGTTATTAATATATTATAAGTTCTAGTATATTAATAATAAGAATAATAAGATTATTTAATTAGTATTGATCAAGAATTAATCTAGGATTAATTAAGTGATCAAAAGAAGACTAATTAAATATATGGGTTGATTGTGTAAATCATCCATACTTATATAGTGGGCTAATGCTCCATGGATTATCTAGTTGGGCCAAAACCCATATGATGCTCCATGGATGCTCCATGGTGTATTTGAACCCATGGATCCAAGGAAATGGAAAGTCATGACAATTAGAGTTTACCCTAATTATATAACTATATAAGCATCTTATTCTTGACAAAATCGGCCACTAGATTATTCTAGAGAGGGCTAGCCGATTTTATGAAGTGTAGAATTCTCTCAAGTTATTCCAAGTGTATTTGGTGTTGTGTGAACCATTTGAGGTGTCACACTTGGGGCACTAGGCACTCAAGCTTCATGAAGACATTCTACATTAAAGAGGTATGTATTCTATCTTGTTATATTGATAGTTTTGTATGCTAGATTAGGATAATACCTTGGATGTTCATATTTGCATGTATAATAGAGAAAACATAGATCCAAGGTATTTAGGGTTGCATGTACACTTAGGAGTGTTAGAATGCTCATAACCCAACAGATCCCGCTAAGCCCTGCTCTAATCCGAAGGAGGCAGAGTGCCACCACTTCCACAAGATAGGACATTGGAAGAGAAGCTGCCCAGAGTACCTGCAAGCCATCAAGGAAGGAAAGATCATGCCATCTTTCACAGGTATATATACAATTAAATCTAATGATTCCCACAATACTTCTTGGGTTCTCGATACCAGTTGTGGTTATCACATTTGTTCTAATGTGCAGGGACTAAGAAGAAGTGGAGACGTGGAGCATGGAAGAATAAATCTAATCATGGGGAACAGAAGATCGTCACCTGTGACCAAGATTGGAGTGTATTCTTTAGTGCTTAGGAATAGTTTATCATTAGATTTGAACAATTGTTGCTATTCGCCAGAAATAGCTAGAAACATCATTTCTTTTCATGGTTTGTTTAGACAAGGTTTTAGATTTTCTTTTAATAATGAGAATGGTTCTATTTTAGCTTATCTAAATGGTGTCTTTTACTTTGAAGCTATACCATGCAATGGAATTTATGAAACTGTTATGATTGTTGATAACTTAGAAAATGATGTTTTGTACTTGGATTCTTCCAATAGTATGGATAAGGCATCCTTATGGCATTGTCGTCTTGGACATGTCAACAAGAAACGCATAGCCCAACTCCAAAAGGATGGAGTGTTGGAGTCATTCGACCTTAGCGAAGATAACACATGCGAGTCTTGTTTACTTGGAAAGATGACTAAGTCACCCTTCGCTGGTACGTGCGAAAGGGGTGAGGGTCTATTGGACCTCATACATACCGATGTGTGTGGACCGTTTAGATCTACCACGAAGGATGGTAACCGCTTCTATGTGACTTTTACCGATGACTATAGTAGATATGGGTATATCTACTTAATCAAGCAAAAGTCAGAAACTTTTGAAAAGTTCAAAGAGTTCAAGAATGAAGTGGAGAATCAATTGGGCAGGAAGATCAAGATGCTTCGATCCGATCGAGGAGGAGAGTACCTAAGTCTTGAATTCCACGATTATCTCAAGGAGTGTGGAATAGTTTCATAATTGACGCCACCTAGGACACCACAATTGAATGGTGTGGCAAAAAGGTGTAATCGAACCTTGTTGGACATGGTCCGCTCTATGATGAGTCATGCTTCGCTATCTATCTCTTTTTGGGGGTATGCCTTAGAGACTGCCGCCCATATCCTTAACCGAGTCCCTACTAAGAAGGTTGCCAAAACACCTCACGAGATGTGGATGGGGAAAGCTCCTTCGTTAGCACATATCAAGGTTTGGGGTTGTGAGGCTTTCGTAAGATGAGATACTCACGACAAGCTCGAACCTCATAGTGAGTGATGTATTTTCAGCGGCTACCCGTAGAAATCCTTTGGATATCTCTTCTATAGACCAAAGGACAATGTTGTCTTTGTTGAGAGGAGAGGAGTTTTCCAAGAGTGAGAACTCATAGGCCAAGGAGACAGTGGGAGGCAAATCGATCTTGAAGAGATTCAAGAGTCGATGGATGAAAGAACCTCTACCGCTGGCACTCAACCCGAGGAGGAAACTCCGGTTGAACCAATTGACATATCATTACCTCTTAGACGTTCCGAGAGAGTTAGGTTTCAACCCCAGTTGTATGGTTTTCATATTACTACCGAAGGGGACACGTATATTAGTGATAGTACACTAATAAATCTTGATGAACCTAATAGCTATAAGGAAGCCATGGCAGGCCCGGAGTCTGCAAAATGGATAGAGGCAATGGATAGCGAGATCCAATCCATGTATGATAACCAAGTTTGGAATTTGGTTGATAATGTGCCTGGACGTAAGACCGTTGGGTGCAAATGGATCTTCAAGAAGAAGACCGATGTGGATGGAAAGGTACACACGTTTAAAGTGCGACTAGTTGCGAAGGGCTTTACTCAAACTCCCAGAGTTGACTATGAAGAGACCTTCTCACCAGTTGCGAAGATAAAATCTATTAGAGTGATGCTAGCTATTGCCGTATTTCATGATTATGAGATTTGGCAAATGGATGTCAAGACTGCTTTCCTTAACGGAAAGTTGGTTGAGGATGTTTACATGGCTCAGCCAGAAGGGTTTGTGGATCGAAAGCATCCGAATAGAGTGTGTAAGCTTGAGAAGTCCATTTATGGACTAAAGCAAGCGTCTCGCAGATGGAATCTTTGCTTCGATGAGAAATTCAAAGAGTTTGGATTTGTACGAAGCGAAGATGAATCGTGTGTATATGTTAAAGCCAGTGGGAGTGTAGTAAGCTTTCTCATTCTATATGTCGATGACATATTACTCATAGGAAACGACGTCCCGACTCTGCAGGAGGTTAAGTCCTGGCTCGGGAAGTGCTTCGCTATGAAGGACCTCGGAGAGGCTTCCTATATTTTGGGAATAAGGATAGTAAGAGAAAGAAGTAAGAGACTAATAGGACTTAGTCAGAACACTTACTTAGAGAAGGTACTAAAACGCTTTAGTATGGAAAACTCAAAGAAGAGAGAATTACCGATACAAAGCAATGCCAAGTTGAGTAAGACTCAAAGTCCGAGTACTGAAGCCGAGATAGCTGAAATGAGCCGAGTTCCATACGCTTCCGTAGTTGGCTCAATCAAGTACGCTATGACTTGTACTCGCCCTGATGTAGCCTTTGCTTTGAGCATGGTTAGTGGATATCAAGGGAATCCAGGCAGAGCCCATTGGGTTACGGTGAAGAATATCCTTAAGTACCTTCGGAGGACGAAGGAATGGTTCTTAGTCCTTGGAGGGAGTGATGACTTGAAGGTGCGAGGGTACAGTGACGCCAGTTTTCAGACCGACAGGGATAACTACCCTTCGCAGTTGGGTTGGGTCTTTACCCTGAATGGAGGAGTAGTAACTTGGAAGAGTTCCAAGCAAGAAACCGTAGCTGATTCAACGTGCGAATCAGATTACATCGCAGCGAGCGAAGCATCGAAGGAGGAAATATGGCTAAAGAACTTCATTGGAGATCTTAGAGTTGTACCTGCCATAAAGGAGCCCATGGAGATTTTCTGTGATAATGAAGGAGCGGTTGCCTTGACCAAGGAACCGAGAGATCATGGTAGATCACGACATATCGACAGAAAATATCACTTCATTAGACATCGTGTAGAAGAAGGACAACTCGTAGTGAAGAGAATATCATCGGAAGATAACCCAGCAGATCCGCTTACGAAGGGACTGAGTAGGGTTAAGCACTTGCAGCATGCTAGGAGCATTGGGCTGAAGGATGATGTTAGCATAGATTAGATAGTATTAGAAACGTGTAATAGATAAATGTAATTAACATTTGATGATTAAATAAAGGAGTGTTATTTATAAGTAATGTTACTGTCTTATGTTAATTGTTTAACTATTGTTTCACTTTGCATGTTTTGACTTCCAGAATAATTGAGTTTATTAAGAATAATCGAATTGTTCAAATAGTCCACAATCGTTCATATGTCGGAAGTAGATATGAATGAAGATTGTCATGAATAGGTGTGTAGAGTGTCTAAATGGTGTTAGACATAGCAAAAGATTGTTGCAACGTTCATGAGTGCTTATGAACTAGGTTTGAGCATTGGAACAAACCCGCGCTTGCTGGAATCACCTTATGGAATGTGATAGTAAGTGAGTGATCGCAAGACGATAATATCATATACTCTTAAAACCTAGATATATGGTTTGTTATTGGTTAATTGATTGTACATTGATAATGCGAAAATGCATTGGTAACTCGATGTTATAAAACGCATTGTTGTGTGTAGTTGGTTAATGAATAAGTAAATGCATATAAGTCGAAGTTTATCTGTAACTTTTATCCTAAGAGGGAAAAAGTGATATCTCGGCCGCTCGATGATTTGATTTGACTTATGTGCCAGGCCCGGTCAAAACTAAATTGATGTGTTCGATTAAGTTCTATGTCAAATAAATCGGAGATCGAGAAACCAAATGCTAGACTAACTATTCCATAGTATTGTCAGCATGATATCTAACAAAGGACTGTACGATCCCTTATCTAAAGGACAAGATTGATTAGATCAGAGTTTGACAGCGTCTTTGAGAGCTACGATTGCAAATCGGAATGGACCTGCGCATATAGTTACTAGACTTATCCAAGTAGGAGACTGTTGGAATAGTGTCTAAGGCTGCAACTATATTAGGCAAGTATTTGACCCGATTGTGCATGGTCCTTTTGGGTTGCCTTCACCATAGCAACTTGATAGGATGATTTATTAAGAGAGAGTAAATATTATTAATATATTATGAGAATAATATAAAGAATAATATATTGTTATTTGATTAATATAAGTCATAGAATTAATTGGAGTTAATTTGGTGACTTAAAGAGATTAATTAAATAAGAGGGTATAAACTATCAATTGTTTGATAGTTACACTTTAGACTATAAATCCTTATGGAAGATAGGTTGGACGATTTCTAGGGCTTGGATAAGCCAAAATCGTCCAAAGGATATCTAATATAAGGATATGGATTAACTTAAAGTCTAAGTTATCCAATTAGGGTTTAAGTTGTAACCCTTAAGGAGTCTACAAGTATAAATAGACCCTATGGGATAGAGAATTCGGTACCCATCTAAAGTAAAGATACTCTAGCCGAATTCCTCCCCTCTCCTCTCTCCCAAATCATCCTCCTTGCTATTTGGTGTTTGTAAGCCATTAGAGGAGTGACAATTGTGACTTTAGAAGCTCCAAGACAACAAGATCAACAAAGAACTCAAAGGTATGATTCTAGATCTGTTTCAATATTGTTATTACACCTAAATAGTCATTAGAAGTCTTGGATTCAAAGCATGTTTGATTAGAAAGCCTAGATCAGAGCATTATGGTTTTGCATGCGCACATAGGAAAGTTCTTATGGCTAAAACCCATCACTAATAACATTACTATATTTAAATAAAAACCATATTTAAAATATCATAAGCGTATCTTACCTATGAGGGGGTTTGGAGAGAAGTCGGACTCTGTAGGAGCAGAACTTCCGAGCCGAAAGCTCATCTTCTCGGAGCTGTCGAGCGCTCTGGGGCTTTCTTCTAGCGCTAGGGGAGTTTTGGGAGGTTTAAAGAGAAGAAAGAATGAGAAAGGTGTGAAGAAAATAAGGGTGGGAGAGGTTGTCACACCCCCAAACCAGAATGGCGGAAACATTCGGGGGTGGATGACTTCACGTAGTATCACAACGATTGAATATTGCAAAGAAAGTAACACAACCATCATATATATAACAATGAAAACGTGTATTGTTGCGTTATACATGTTATCAAAAGAATATTACAATATGATGAATAAATGTTTAATGATAAAATCATCCTTTGTGTTCCTTCTTCCAAAAGCTGGTAGTTTACCTGTATCACTGATTCCCTGAGAAATACAAGTGGTTTTGAAAAGTGTCAACATTTAAGTTGGTGAGTTCATGAGTGTTCCGAGTTGAAAAGTATATTCCTTTTGGTAGTAATTTGGTAAACGAGATCCTTAGAAAATCCAATATTTTCTTGTAAAATGTAAAAGGGTTCCAAAGTTGGAATGTGTTAGTAACTTTTATAAACAATTGATAACAATAATTTAGTATGAAAATATAATGTAGAAATACTGCGATGCACATATGAACCTTGTAAATCAATCTTGTTTTATACTTTTTATGTGAGTTTTATAACCATACTATTGACACTGACGGCCTGTAACAACATTCTTCAAGTGTTGCAGTGTCATGACATTTGTCACCCCAGACCTGCCGGTCTAACTATAGCTAGTAGTTTAGGTGCGGGATTGTCAATCCCGTATAGATCTATACACAAGTATCACGCTCTCCCTCCAAGAGATTATGGTATATAATACAGGACTTGAAATGCATACAAAAAATGTACGTTGAAGTTTGAATGTCTCACATTTACCTAGTATAAATAGATTTACAATGAAATGACTTTACTCCTTTTTGAAAGTGTTTCATTTTTCAAATTGTATAAAAATGTAGGATTGACTTGCTAACTATACCCATTATAGTTCTTCAGATAGTATGTTCCATTTCGTAGACATAACTTAGTGATATAATTGCCCTTGTATACATAAGATGTTTGTATCGATATTCGAAGTTAGAAATTGCATTTATGTTTAGAAAACGATACTTTTAACGTGTAATGTACTTGTATTTCCCCCCCCCCCCCTAAAACATGTAAAAGAATTGAAAAGTAGGGGTATGAACTCACTCGTTAAGTTTGAAGAGAGGGGCTAGAGTTGAGCAGAGTTTCGATCTCGGATAGTTGCGTCGTCGGGCTCTTTGGGAACTTCTGCAACGTAAATCTTTCGTCGGGGCTCGAGTGCGGAAACCGAGGTGAGAAAAGGGTCTCTGGAGCTGGGAGAATGTCTGAGAAATGGTGAAGGTGTGCCAAAACCCGAGTCTTATGCCCTCTATTTATAGGGCTGAAAACCCCCGTACGCGGCGCGTACTGCCGGAGTACGCGGGGCGTAGTCAGTACGCGGGGCGTACTTCGGTTACGCGGGGCGTAATAAGGCGTCATGGCTTACGACTCCTGGCTAGCTAGGCGTAGTTTGGGCGGGCCGATGGGACTCGACCCTGGGTCTAGTACGCGGGGCGTACTCCCAGATTACGCGGGGCGTACTCCCAGATTACGCGGGGCGTAATCCCGGCTTCCAACTTCTAAATTTCGTAACTTCCGCATACGAGCTCCGTTTTTCGCGTTCTTTATATCCACGCGTAGGTGAGATTATGCTCTACAACTTTCATTTAGACTCCGTCGGCAAATTTTGACTTTATTTTTTTAATGATATAATTTTAATAGTCCGGGACTCCTAAAGTTCGTTAAAATTTCATAGGTTCTTTATTCGACGTTGGTTTTCGTTTGTCTTTTTATTGTTTTATTACCACCGAGGAGATCTTCAACTTCCGTTTAGGTGGCGATAGCTAAATAATACTCGATCTTCAATCCGGGTTTTTAGCCCTTTACTACTGTTACGAAACTTTGAAAATTCGTAACTTCTTCATACGAGGTCCAAATTGGGCGATCTTTTTATGCACGCTCATCTTTCAACGAGATCTACGACTTTTGTTTAGATACTTTAAGGCTAAAATGTATTTAATTGAGATTTCACTTTTTACATCAAATTATGTTTTAACGTCGTGTCGTAATTATACGAGTGGTTATAATTTCTTCAATATAACTCGGTTTTGAGTGTTCTTTATGTTTTTGGAAACCCGGGCATGATATCTAATATTCGATGCATCCCAACTTAGATATCTGAACACTTTATTTTCGAGGTTAATTTCATTGTTTTTAGCTTTCGAGTGTTTACAATGCTTTTGGGAAAAATAGGGTTGTCACATCATCCCCCTGTTAAGGGAATTTCGTCCCGAAATTTAATCTAAGATCAATATTACAAATTAGGAAAAAGATGCGAGTACTTTTGTTTCATTTGATCCTCTCGTTCCCAGGTGTATTCAGGTCCTCGCTTGGCGTTCCAGCGGACCTTTACGATAGGTATGCGGCTTTGTTTAGTCCTTTTGACTTCCCGATCCATGATCTCTACTGGTTCCTCTACAAATTGGAGGTTTTCGTTTATTGCGATTTCGTCTAGAGGGACGACAAGGGTCTCGTCGGATAAGCATTTCTTCAGGTTCGATACATGAAAGGTAGGGTGTACATTGTGGAGTTCCTGAGGTAGTCTAAGTTTGTAAGCCACTGGACCGATCCTCGCGAGGATCTCGAATGGTCCGATGTATCTGGGGTTCAATTTCCCTCGTTTTCCGAAGCGTATCAATCCTTTCCAAGGCGAGACTTTTAGTAGGACACGGTCTCCAACTTGGAATTCCAAGGGTTTTCGTCTCTTATCTGCATAACTCTTTTGTCTATCCCTTGATGCCTTTAGACGTTCTCGGATTTGAACAATCTTCTCCGTAGTTTCCCGTATGATTTCTGGCCCAGTAAGTGTGTTGTCAGTTGCTTGTCCTTTTGCTAGTTGGGTGTCTCCCACTTCGGCCCAGCATAAAGGTGACCTGCACTTGCGGCCATAGAGGGCTTCGAACGGGGCAGCTTTGATACTGGTGTGGTAGCTATTGTTGTACGAGAACTCGACCAAGGGTAGATGTGTGTCCCATGCTTTGCCGAAATCGATTACGCAGGCTCTCAGCATGTCTTCTAGGGTTTGTATGGTTCTCTCGCTCTGACCGTCGGTTTGAGGGTGATAGGCGGTACTCATGTCTAGTCTTGTCCCCAAGGCTCTTTGGAGCGACTGCCAGAATCTCGAGGTGAGTCTACTATCTCGGTCCGAGATAATGGATACGGGCACACCATGCAGTCGTACAATTTCCCTGAGGTACGTCCTTGTTAACTTCTCCAATTTATCCGTCTCCTTGATCGGTAGGAAATGCGCTGATTTAGTTAACCTGTCGACAATTACCCAAATGGTGTCGAGTCCGTTTGTCGTTTTGGGTAACTTGGTTATGAAATCCATAGTTATCCGCTCCCACTTCCATTCGGGTATTTCTGGTTGTTGTAATAAACCTGAAGGCTTTTGGTATTCTATTTTGACCTTAGCGCACGTCAGACATTTACTCACGTAGGTGGCAATTTCGGCTTTCATGTTCGGCCACCAGTACAACTTCTTGAGGTCGAGATACATCTTGTCGGAGCCGGGGTGTATGGGGTATCGTGTTTTATGGGCTTCGTCCATGACGATTTCTCTGAATCCACCAAACTTTGGTGTCCATATTCGATCCATGAAATAATGAACTCCGTCGTTCTTGGTTTCAAGATTCTTATCCATCCCCCTTAGGGTTTCTCCTGCTACATTTTCAGCTTTCAAGGCTTCCATTTGGGCTTCCTTGATTTGCGTGGACAGGTGGGAATGGATCGTCATAGTTAGGGACTTCACTCGGCGACCTGAGTATTCCTTCCTACTGAGTGCATCCGCCACTACATTAGCCTTTCCGGGGTGATATCGAATTTCGCATTCGTAATCACTTAGTAGCTCTACCCACCGTCTTTGTCTCATGTTGAGTTCTTTCTGGTTGAGAATATGTTGAAGGCTTTTATGGTCAGTGAAGATCGTGCATTTTGTGCCGTAGAGGTAGTGTCTCCATATCTTTAGAGCGAAAACGACTGCTCCTAGCTCAAGAGCGTGCGTTGTGTAGTTCACTTCATGCGTCTTTAGTTGTCTTGAGGCATAGGCGATGACCTTCCCTCGCTGCATCAGGACACACCCGAGTCCTTGGTTTGATGCATCACAATAGACCACGAAGTCCTCCGTCCCTTCTGGCAGGGTTAGGATGGGCGCACTACACAATGCTCGTTTTAGCGTTTGAAATGCGGCATCTTGTTTTTCTCCCCAGTCGAAGGTCACATTTTTCTGAGTTAGTGTGGTGAGTGGCTTGGCAATCTTGGAAAAATTTTGTATGAACCTTCGGTAATACCCGGCGAGTCCTAAAAATTGTCGGATCTCGGTAGGGGTTCTTGGGATCGTCCAATTCTCTATTGCCTTGATCTTCGAGTGATCCACGTGTATTCCTTCCTTGCTTACTACGTGTCCTAGAAAATCCACCTCTCGAATCCAAAATTCGCACTTGGAAAATTTTGCATAAAGTTTCTCTGCCCTTAATGTTTCCATAACTTGGCGGAGATGTTGGCTGTGTTCTTCCTGGTTTCTAGAATAGATGAGTATATCATCTATGAACACGATCACGAATTTGTCCAGGAAGGGGCGACATACTCGGTTCATCAAATCCATGAACACTGCTGGAGCGTTTGTCAATCCGAAGGGCATCACTACAAACTCGTAGTGACCATATCGTGTTCGGAAAGCCGTTTTGGGGATGTCTCCTTCTAGTACTCGTAGCTGGTGATAACCGGATCTTAGGTCGATTTTCGAGAAGTAGCTCGCTCCTTGTAGTTGGTCAAAAAGATCATCTATACGTGGAAGGGGGTATCGGTTCTTGATTGTCAGTTTGTTCAGTTCTCGATAGTCGATGCACATGCGAAAAGATCCGTCCTTCTTTTTCACGAACAGGACTGGTGCACCCCATGGTGAGAAACTTGGCCTGATGAATCCCTTGCTCAACAGCTCGTTCAATTGACTGGACAGTTCCTGCATCTCGGCTGGAGCTAAACGGTACGGTGACTTTGCTACTGGGGTGGCTCCGGGAATCAAGTCGATTCTGAATTCGACTTGACGTTCTGGTGGGATTCCTGGGAGATCTTCTGGGAAAATGTCTGGAAAGTTGCAGACTTCTGGAATATCTTTAATGTTCTTTGGTTCTTTCTTCTGGTCTACTACGTGGGCTAGAAAGGCATGGTATTTCTTGCGAAGATATTTTCGTGCTGTAATACAGGAGATGATTTGTAATTTTTCACTAGGTTTGTCTCCATATATGATGAGATTTTCACCGTTGGGAAGATTGAGACGAACGGCCTTTTCATGGCAAAGAATGTCGGCATGGTGAAGACTCATCCAGTCCATACCGATGATTATATCAAAACTTCTTATCGAAATGGGCATAAGGTCGATTGGAAATAAATGTTCGTTTAAATTTAATGTGCACTCGACGTACATATCACTTGTGCTTTCTGTTTTTCCATTAGCCATTTCTACCGTGAATGTTTTATTAAGTGGTTGGGGTCTCTGGTTAAGTAGATGTTTGAATTTATGGCTCACAAAACTTCTCTCCGCACCGCAATCAAATAGTATGCATGCATAAATGTTGTTGAGGAGAAACGTACCCGTAACTACTGTTGGATCAGTTATTGCTTCATTTTGACCTATCGCCAGCACTCTCCCAATACCACCAACATTCCTTGTCTTGGGGCAGTCCCTCTTGAAATGCCCGGTTTCTCCACATCCATAACAGGCTTGACTTACCCCAGTACTAGGAACTTGAGTGAATGGCCGCGCTGGTGCCTTACAGAAACGGGCTGTGTGCCCTTTCCTGTCACAGTTCTTACAGTACATTTCGCGACAATTTCCGTGGTGATGGTAGTTGCATTTGCTGCACTTTGGCAAGTTCCCTGCATATTGTCTTGTTGGCATCGAATTTTTAGGAGTTGTGTTGGGAGTAGTAGCAGCATGAACCGCCACCATTTGTCTCTTTGAAGGTTCTTGAGAGGTTAGTCCCTTCCTCTTGTTCCAGTATTTCTTCTTGCTGTTGTTATTGTTGTCATTGTTCCCTTTGGTTGGTTCAGTTGCGATAGTCGTGACTCCTTGGCAGACGCCATGATCCACAAGAGATTGCGCCAGTTCTTTGGCACCGTCGAAGGTCATGGGCTTTGAAGCTAGCACACTTCCTCGCAGTTGGGGTGATAATCCCCAGATGTATCTCTCCACTTTTTGGCTTTCTAGAATTAACATCCCAGGACAAAGCGTTATCAAATCGCTGAACCTATTGGTGTAGCCTGCGATGTCCGATCCTTTCATCGAAAGGTTCCACAATTCTTGTTCCAGCTTCTGAATTTCGCCCCTTGGGTAGTATTCCCGTAGGAGCATTCGCTTCAAATTCTCCCAACCCATGGAGTTCGCCACCACCAGGGTTAGTGTCTTGACGTGGCCATTCCACCATGTCAAGGCGCGTTCCGAGAATGTACAGGCAGCAAATTTTACTTTGCTTTCTTCCGGGCATGCGCAAATTTCAAATACGGCTTCCGTCTTCTCTATCCATTGGGACAGAGCCAACACTCCTCCAGTTCCATAAAAGGGAATAGGTTTTCCATTAGTGAAGTCTTTGTAAGTGCAGACTCCAGTACGGCCTTGGCTTGGGCCGTTGGTAAAGCTATTTATTCCACCTCCCGACCCATTGTTGCTCATTTGAGCCATCGTCGCGGTTACAGCGGCCGTTACAGCAGTTTGGAACATAGTTGCATCCATAGTTGGAGGAGGTGGTGGAGGTGGTGCTGGAGTTGAGTTTCTGCGTGTTGTTCTACGAGGAGGCATGTTCTGGTAGAGAAGATAAGAATGAATACTATAAGTTTCTAATGTTTTGACAATCGTGTAATCGAGGGTTAGTCGTATCTTGTAATTTGTTTTGACTTTAGTTTTTAGTTTCAAATTAGATATAACCATTTAATTAATTTCGAGAGGTATATAAAGAGGCACTGCATATATATATATATATATATATATATATATATATATATATATATATATACATCACACCTAAGGTGTGTTTCTTTAGGCTTCTAGGAAAATTTGACCTATTTAAGAGGTCTCCGTTTTACAGATACAAAAGGAAATAAGAGAAAAACTTTTATCCGCGGTCCTAGTCTATATCAAAATTTGTTGGAGCTTGAACAAACTCTACTTGTGGCGTTTGGAGCTGGATTCGGCATCTGACCGTTTGACTCCCATCAGTCGCCTCTCGAATTCCGCTTGTTGTTCTTTCATCTCTCTTATATCATCTAGAGCTGTTATCATTTGGTTCTGTAGTGTCCCCGTGTAGATTTGGAGATTCTCATGTAGTCCGTCCAAACGGCTGATGTCGGAGGCGTTACCTTGGGTAGCAGCATTGATCTCTCGAATTCGGGTTGCTTGTTGGTCTGCCTGGTAGTTCTGGTTAGCTATAGCGTTCACGACAACGGGAAGTGCTCGATCAGCTGAGCCTCCTCCACTGACGTTGTAAAAATCCCGACACATGCCAAATGGAGGACGCACGCCTTGCTGACGGCTCCAGTAGTAGAGGTGGCTTCCCCATATGGGAATGGGTCCCGGTTGATGTGGCCTGATCACTGGAGGATGTGGGATGGGAGGGTCAATTATTTCTTGTTCGGAATCTGTTCCGCTAGAAATTTCCACGATCTCCTCGTCGACTTCGTATTCCTCTCCGACTTCGATTTCGAATTCTTCTTCGACCTCTTCTTCGATTTCCTCTGGGTCTTCCTCCGGGTCTTCTTCTATCCAGCCGCCGTTACCTTGATTTAGGTAGTAGGGGTCTCCCGGTAAAGGAAATCCGGCCATTTGTCTGTACTGGGATAGAGGTATGAGATTTTTATAAGAAAAGAATTTCTAATTAACGAATTCCTAAGCCTATTTATATCTTTACTGAGCGCAATGTTTTATTGTTTAATAATAGACTTATATTATTTCAATTTAGCGAATTTAGATTTTATAAGTTTTTGGCTTGTTGACTACTACGACCATTCCTCGACGTATATTGGCCAAATCCAGGATAAATATAGTTGATCAGGCTATATTTATTCTTGATTTGATTACATACCCCAAGGCTCAATCGTGGTATTGCAACTTGCCATACTACTTTTTAGAAAAACTTGTCATGACGCGAGACTGATACGTGCGGTAAAAATGTATATATTTAAAAGAAAATATATTTCTATGAAAATGTTGTTATCAGAGGGTTTTTGGTTCCCGTTGTATTTATAGTTTGTATATCTTATGTGGTTTGATATACTTAGTTCACTATAAACAATACACTATAAACTTCCGAGCCGAAAGCTCATCTTCTCGGAGCTGTCGAGCGCTCTGGGGCTTTCTTCTAGCGCTAGGGGAGTTTTGGGAGGTTTAAAGAGAAGAAAGAATGAGAAAGGTGTGAAGAAAATAAGGGTGGGAGAGGTTGTCACACCCCCAAACCAGAATGGCGGAAACATTCGGGGGTGGATGACTTCACGTAGTATCACAACGATTGAATATTGCAAAGAAAGTAACACAACCATCATATATATAACAATGAAAACGTGTATTGTTGCGTTATACATGTTATCAAAAGAATATTACAATATGATGAATAAATGTTTAATGATAAAATCATCCTTTGTGTTCCTTCTTCCAAAAGCTGGTAGTTTACCTGTATCACTGATTCCCTGAGAAATACAAGTGGTTTTGAAAAGTGTCAACATTTAAGTTGGTGAGTTCATGAGTGTTCCGAGTTGAAAAGTATATTCCTTTTGGTAGTAATTTGGTAAACGAGATCCTTAGAAAATCCAATATTTTCTTGTAAAATGTAAAAGGGTTCCAAAGTTGGAATGTGTTAGTAACTTTTATAAACAATTGATAACAATAATTTAGTATGAAAATATAATGTAGAAATACTGCGATGCACATATGAACCTTGTAAATCAATCTTGTTTTATACTTTTTATGTGAGTTTTATAACCATACTATTGACACTGACGGCCTGTAACAACATTCTTCAAGTGTTGCAGTGTCATGACATTTGTCACCCCAGACCTGCCGGTCTAACTATAGCTAGTAGTTTAGGTGCAGGATTGTCAATCCCGTATAGATCTATACACAAGTATCACGCTCTCCCTCCAAGAGATTATGGTATATAATACAGGACTTGAAATGCATACAAAAAATGTACGTTGAAGTTTGAATGTCTCACATTTACCTAGTATAAATAGATTTACAATGAAATGACTTTACTCCTTTTTGAAAGTGTTTCGTTTTTCAAATTGTATAAAAATGTAGGATTGACTTGCTAACTATACCCATTATAGTTCTTCAGATAGTATGTTCCATTTCGTAGACATAACTTAGTGATATAATTGCCCTTGTATACATAAGATGTTTGTATCGATATTCGAAGTTAGAAATTGCATTTATGTTTAGAAAACGATACTTTTAACGTGTAATGTACTTGTATTTCCCCCCCCCCCCCTAAAACATGTAAAAGAATTGAAAAGTAGGGGTATGAACTCACTCGTTAAGTTTGAAGAGAGGGGCTAGAGTTGAGCAGAGTTTCGATCTCGGATAGTTGCGTCGTCGGGCTCTTTGGGAACTTCTGCAACGTAAATCTTTCGTCGGGGCTCGAGTGCGGAAACCGAGGTGAGAAAAGGGTCTCTGGAGCTGGGAGAATGTCTGAGAAATGGTGAAGGTGTGCCAAAACCCGAGTCTTATGCCCTCTATTTATAGGGCTGAAAACCCCCGTACGCGGCGCGTACTGCCGGAGTACGCGGGGCGTAGTCAGTACGCGGGGCGTACTTCGGTTACGCGGGGCGTACTTCGGTTACGCGGGGCGTAATAAGGCGTCATGGCTTACGACTCCTGGCTAGCTAGGCGTAGTTTGGGCGGGCCAATGGGACTCGACCCTGGGTCTAGTACGCGGGGCGTACTCCCAGATTACGCGGGGCGTAATCCCGGCTTCCAACTTCTAAATTTCGTAACTTCCGCATACGAGCTCCGTTTTTCGCGTTCTTTATATCCACGCGTAGGTGAGATTATGCTCTACAACTTTCATTTAGACTCCGTCGGCAAATTTTGACTTTATTTTTTTAATGATATAATTTTAATAGGCCGGGACTCCTAAAGTTCGTTAAAATTTCATAGGTTCTTTATTCGACGTTGGTTTTCGTTTGTCTTTTTATTGTTTTATTACCACCGAGGAGATCTTCAACTTCCGTTTAGGTGGCGATAGCTAAATAATACTCGATCTTCAATCCGGGTTTTTAGCCCTTTACTACTGTTACGAAACTTTGAAAATTCGTAACTTCTTCATACGAGGTCCAAATTGGGCGATCTTTTTATGCACGCTCATCTTTCAACGAGATCTACGACTTTTGTTTAGATACTTTAAGGCTAAAATGTATTTTATTGAGATTTCACTTTTTACATCAAATTATGTTTTAACGTCGTGTCGTAATTATACGAGTGGTTATAATTTCTTCAATATAACTCGGTTTTGAGTGTTCTTTATGTTTTTGGAAACCCGGGCATGATATCTAATATTCGATGCATCCCAACTTAGATATCTGAACACTTTATTTTCGAGGTTAATTTCGTTGTTTTTAGCTTTCGAGTGTTTACAATGCTTTTGGGAAAAATAGGGTTGTCACAGAGGTTCTATTTATAGGATGAAATATGGCTGAACTTGGTGTCACATGTCACCATCTGGTGGCAAGACTTTGGGAGAAAGCAATGACCAAGATTGTGCCACGTCAACCATTTTCGCACAACACACTTCCTACTTCTGAAATCAGTAACTTTTGCATACGAGCTTCGTTTTTGACATTCTTTATATCCACACGTAGGTAAAAATAAGATCTACAACTCTGGTTTTGACTCCGTCGACTAATTTTTGACCGATCTTAAATTTAACAGTAGAAGGAAATTATATTGTTAAATGTCCGCGTAAAATTCATAACTTCTACATGCGAACTCCGTTTTCGTCTATATTTTTATCGTTGAGTTCTTATTAATGAGATCTTCAACTCTCATTTAGGTCGCGTAGGCCAAAAACCGTTCGAACTAAAATTTGAGTTTCGGGGCGTGCACTGCTATGCCAAATCTTAGAAAATTCATAACTTCCTCATACGAAGTCAGATTTGGGCGTTTTTGTATGTTCTTGGTTTAACGTATACTACAACTTTTGTTTAGACCACTAAGGTTAAAAAGTTCTCTATCGTAAATTCACTATTTACGTCTCCAGGTGATGTGCCAGTTTTGCTGTAAAACTTCGACGAGCCATAACTTCTTCGTTATAACTTGGATTTTGGTGTTCTTTATATGTACGGAACCCTTCTAACATATACTACAACTTGGTTAAAACAAATCCTTCTAAATAATCTTCCATTCAAAACTCATTTTTGATGCTCATTGTCTCTACATTGACGAGCTCAGATCTCCGGGCGTTACAATAATCCAGTTATTAATTGAAGGTTTATTTGTTATTGTAGTTCGAAATTATCATGAGCCAATGGTCGGGGGTTCTGTTTGATACGTCAGCGTGAGGTGAGTTTTCCTCACTAGGTCGACGGCACCAATGTCATACCTTGTTGGATGTTTATCCTAGTAGAATGTTGTTATGTTGTTATGATCTGTTAGATCTGTATCCTGATAGATAGGATGATGTCGTGCTTAGTGATCTATCAAATCCGCATGTTTGTCTGTAGACTGCTTATGTGTTTAATTGCTATATATATGTCGACATATATGTGTGTGTAGTTGCGTTGAGGCGGTTCTGCTTTGTGTTGTAGTCCAACAGACCCACGGTAGTCCGGATACACTGAAGGGCTGCAAGGCGGTCCAGTCAGGATGAAGGTTCAGGCGAGCGATCCTGATAGGATGTAAGCCCTGCGAGGCGGTGCACTCATGCCGAAGGCTCAGGAGTAGTCCAGTAAGGTTGAAGGCCCTGCGAGGTGGTCCAGTCAGGCTGAAGGCTCATTATGCATGTTGTTATTGGTTATGTTTACGTGATGGTATTTTGGGGAAGACTCATTAAGCTTTGGGCTTACAGTTTTTGGTTGTGTTTCAGGTACTTCATATGATCGCGGGAAGTCGAAGGCTTGATCGTGCACCTCCTCATGCTTTGTGTTATAATTTCTGGGAAAAACTATGATGCGAAACTCATTTTGAAAACAATAAATGATCGTTTTTGGACTTATGTAAAAGTTTTAAAATTTTCAAAATTTTATGGATGCTACAAGTGGGTTGGAGATGCTTTTAATATAACAAAGAGTAAATTGCAAATTTGGTTCTTATGGTTTGCCGATTTATGTGGTTACAGTCCATTGGCTTTTATTTTTGTGGTTATGGTAGTTTTATGCATTTTTCGTTGCGTTTTTGGTCCCTCCCAAAACTGAAATGAGTAACTTTCCCTCTATGTATTTTTTTAATACTTTTTATCTATTTAATTTAAAAGGTTAATTTATTAAGAAAATATGACCCATATACATACATTGTAACGACCGAAATTTCGAAACAATTAAAACTTTTCAAAACAATTCATTCTAATAACGTTATTACAAAAAGGGTTTTCAATACATTATTTAACAGAGCATTTTTCCCGGGTTCATTTTATAAAACACCAATGCGAGGAACGGTACGATCACGCCTTTGCCTTGCCACAGACTCCTGAGAACCTGAAAACATAAAAACCACAACTGTAAGCCCGAAAGCTTAGTGAGATGCCCCAAAATACCAACCACATATACGCCCTTCCAGGCCACAACCTTCCGGTCCAAAACATGTCGCCTTCCGGCCCATAGCATAATGCCTTCCGGCCCATAACATATTGCCTTCCGACCCATAACATATCGCCTTCCGGCCCGCAACATAAAAAGCATACATATCATGACAGAACATAAAACAACCGTGCATACCGGGTTACACTACAGACCAGACGACCATACACATAACATGTAATCATATAGCAGTTCACAGTTAGCAAATCGATCAACAGATCACATAACATATCGTTACCCTAACCAAGATACCAGCCTAGCCGATCACTAGCATAACATCACCCTACGACTCAGCCAACATAATAATTATGCACATACGCCTTTCCAGGCCATGACCTTCCGGTCCACATCGCATTGCCTTCCGGCCCGCAACATGTAATGCCTTCCGGCCCATATCCTGCAATATCATACAACAGACAATTACCCGGATTTCCATCCGATAAAAGGGTCGGCCTTGGTGCCTTAAATCCTATAGATATAGTGAGGATAACTCACCTTGAAACTACCGACTGAACAGATAACCCGAACTGCTCCGATCCCTGATACGATCTCCACCACTGAACAGCCACCAATGCACTGAACTCAAAACCATAACCAACAATTACCAAAATACCCCTGGAAACCACTGGTCAACCCTTGGTCAAAGTCAACCCATGACTGACCCTACTCGCCGAGTCAACCCTATAACTCGCCGAGTTCCCAACTCAAAACTTCACTCAATCCGCGACCTAACTCGCCGAGTCACCCCGAGACTCGCCGAGTCCAACAACTCTGAGTCCATTCGCACATAACTCACCGAGTCATCCCTTGACTCGCCGATTCTTCGACTCGACCAGAAAATATTGGGACTCTTCGACAAGACTCGCCGAGTCCAAATGGACTCGTCGAGTCCAAGGCTATCTTCAACCTACTCGCCGAGTTGTTCATCCAACTCGTCGAGTTCCAGACCATCTTCATCCAACTCGTTGAGTTGTTCTTCCAACTCGTCAAGTCTCAGCTCGTCTTCAAGCAACTCGTCGAGTCCACCCATGTGACTCGCCGAGTACCACCGGTCTGAATCCAAATAGAAGCGTTCCAGACCATGCAATTGATCCAAAAACATAGGTCTAGCCTCCTACAACTCATCCATCACGTAAAGTGGCAATCTTTACGTGAATCCAAAGAGATCTATGCATTTTTCACATTAGGGCTAAGGTTTGGGACAAGATAGCTTCATCCAACACTCAACACAGGGACTTTCTTGCATTCTAACCCTCCTCCATTCCAGATCTGAGGTAGCAACCTCAGATCCAACCTTTAGACTCCAAAATAACCCAAGATAAGTTTCCCCCCAAACCCCAAAATGAAGAGACAAGACAATAGCAGCTTAAGAACGAGATTTTACCTTCAAAGTGTGCCCTAAACTGCAAGGAAACTCGAATCCAAGCAAAACCCCTTGCTCCACACCTTCAAACTTCCAAACTTTCTCCAACAATTACTTCTCCAAGCTCCAATCCACTCAACAATGGTGCTTCTCCACGATTTTAGGGCTTCAAGGACTCAAAGGGGTGATAAAGAGGCTGGGGAGGAAACATAAGGCTCTTTATATAGGGCTCAACCCCGGGAATTAGGGTTTTCTCCACTCAGCGCCTACTCGCCGAGTCCATCTCAATGACTCGCCGAGTCGGCTATTTAACATGCGACCAAGTCGCGACTCTACTCGTCGAGTCCATCCATGGACTCGATGAGTCACTCTTTCTCAAATTACACTTTTAGCCCTTCCACACAACTCTTGCTATTTCGGGATGTTAGATACATACATAACACACACACACACACACTTTCTTTCTTTCTTTCCTTCTCTCTCTCTCTCTCTCTCTCTCTCCTACTAAATACCTCCAGCCTCTCAGTTATCGGAGTCGGTGTCCTCGTCGGTGTAAAGAAACACATAACCAAAGAAAGAACCCACCACCACTAGCCATTGTCGCCACAACCATAGCCTCGTCCTTCGGTCACTACCAACCTACATGCGCCACTTACATCTGAAAATGCAAATAACCACTACTACCTTCTCTAATTAGTAGTCTCCCTGAATTATTCCCTTTGCAACCTAGGGTTCAAAGATTACAATTGCCTCCATGTGCAAAGAAACCGATAAATTTAAAGCTTGGAAACGACAAAAACTTATTTGTATTCTATGTCTTCCTACTTTTGATCTTTGTCCTTTATGTTTAATAAATTCTTCTTATACTCTTGTTGATCATTTGATTTGATACTTTACTTTGAAGGAAATTAATTTTTCGTTAGTTTTTGTCGATTGAAACATGGGGTTTGTTCCTTTTTGTTTAGACGATGTTCGATCAAGTTACCTTATGGATTCATACAACATATGATCCGATTTGCATACTCTTGTTATTTGTTTTTTGTTGTGGTATTAAATATTCTAGGGGTTCTTCTTCTTTCAAGCATTAATTTTATTTGCATATTATCGCTTCAATTTGTAGATTACTACTTTGATATGTAGGTTCAAGCATCAATTTTGATTTGAATGTTACAAAATTGCTTTGATGTTGGAACTGAAGTTTATTTGAATGTTGAGTTTGGAAATGGATAGAAGAGGTGTATCAGAATAAAAGACGGAGGTACCTTACTGTGGCCAAAATGTTTAGGATATAAAAAGGTTGGTGGTGGTGATGGTGAACGGGTGAACTGCAACTATTTCCCTAGGTAAGCTTTGTGTTGGAAATCAAAGATAAAAATTAAGATAAAAATCAAGAAAATTGGGAGGTACAATAGATCAAGCAACTATTTAATGATGATAACGAGGAGGGGATTGTGGACCGATGTAGATCTCGTCTGCATTGGTCGTCAAAAGTGAACTCTAACGAGGTGGAACACAATTGCAATCATGGTTGTTTCATGTTATAGGCAAGAGTGAAGGGATATATATATATATATATATATATATATATATATATATATATAGAGAGAGAGAGAGAGAGAGAGAGAGAGGTGGTTAGGTATGGGAAGAGTGGGGGTTAGGGTGTATTTTATTTTAGTTTTTTTTTTAATGTGTAATAGAAAGAAAATAAAAAAAATTGTATAAGGGTATTGTAGTCATTTCAATTTTAGAATGGATCAAAACCACAATGAAAGATGCTCAAAAAGACCATAAGCAAACAAATAAAAATTAATAAACTACAACCATATAAGTCAACAAACCATAAGGACCAAATTTACAGTTTACTCTATAATAAAAGATGGTTTCTTTTTACAAGTATTTTGCTCATAATATTCCAAACATAGAGAAAGTTTTTGATAAAACTATAAAGCTGATGTTTATGTATTTGAGTTGGTTCTGTTGGAGTTGATAACTAGACGAATACTGATTGAATCAAGAGAAGGAGATGAAGAAGAGAACCTGGTTTTGTAGGTGAGTCATTTCTATTAATTTGATTGTTATTGTTTAATTAATTGGAGGTTTTTTTGTGATTTAATTATTTTGCTAGTATCCGATTCTCATTATTTTAAATTTTTTCTAAAGTTTTCACTTAAAAGAGTCTTTTTAGATCATATGCAAAAAATAACAACACACGTCCATCAATTTTTTTCTATTATGACAATTTATTTTATTTTATCGTGGTCAAAAAAGTATTTGAAAAGTATATCCGATTATAGCACGATCATCTATATACAAAACAATTTTTCCAGCTATAATCAAGTATAATTTTCAAAGTACATTGGTAGTAATAAAAAAAACTAATAAATATGCAATACTCCAATTAGATAGATGTCTCGATGTACAATATCTTAAAAAGAAGAGAAAGATTATAATTACCATGCTAGGACGGAAAAAAAAACAATAATAAACAAATAATTGAAATTATGTTGCTACATTTTGCATTTAGCTTTTTTTCTTGGAAAAGATAACAATGTATTTTCAAATATTTGTTTATTATCGAATCTTACTTTCATTTCCTCAATTTATTTTTGTGTATTACTGCATCTTACTTTCATTTCATTCTGTTACAACATTGTACACCTCAATATATTTCTTATCAATGTATTGTATTTTGAAAAACCTATTCAAATATATTATTATGCTTCCATTTTTTTTTCTTAACATCACATTATACTTTAAAAACTTTATCCAATCATAGTAGTAAAAATTGATTTGTATTTGAATGGTGTCATTATAATATCGTATATTTTTTTTTTCAAAAATACTAACACATAGAAATGTAAGTACGATGCTATCACACAAAATAACAAAAATATGTCTCTATTTCTTACAATTATCAATTTTTTTTCCACATAAGACTTATAAAATTTACTCATTTTACAGGGAGAACCGTTATTGCAACAAGGATCCATATAGAAACTACATCATCTACGCATCAATTCACTCCAAAAAACTTAGATCAAATATCTTGTATTATTGAAGGTGCAAACGTGTGAATAAACAATAACGAATCAAAAAGATAAAATATTGACACACTTATCAACAATAAAGAATCAAAAAGACAGAATATTGACATAGTTATCTCTATCTTGAAAGGAATCGAAGTAAATTTAACAAAACTGACGAAACCCAACAATATTTGATAAGAATGGTACGCTCAAATTCAGCAGACAAAAAATGAAATGAAGTCTCATTTAGCTTTGGCAATGCTTGGTTTTTCACAGTTTGAAGATAGTCATGATCATTTATATCGTCGTTGATGGAAATATGTTTTTTATGGTACAAATTTGTTTGAATATAACCCAAAAGCACAGTGACCATTTAAATTGTTGTTTTTTTATGGTATAAATTTGTTTGAATATAACCCAAAATTACACAAACTAAAGATTTTAAAAAGGATGAATGAGAGTTTGTATATAGATCTTGTAGTTGGTAAAACTTAAAGAAAAAATAACTAATTTATAAGTTTGTAAATGGATATTAAAATGGTCGTATGCCTTTATTTGAGAGGCTTGTCACATGTTTTTATTTGTTATTTTGTTGGGAAAAATATGTTTGTTTGAATATATGTTATCTAGTAATGTTATCCAATAATACGTTGTTTTTCTATGAATTACAAGTTATTATCATTTTTAGATTATCGATTAATATTTCAAAAAATAATGTTTTTGCGTATATTGTAACTTAACGTTCAAGTAATAAAAGATGTATTCTATGTCATGAATAAATTGACTGTCAAGTTATCTATCATCAAGATATCTATTTCTGAATGCTAATAAATAATATTAGGTAATGTATAATGCTATACCATCAAAAAATTAATGGAATGGGTACCTTTGTCTAAATGTTTATTAATGACATAGAATATTATAGAATAAGATATCACTTGACCAACTTACCACATTCAGAAGAGACAATAGAGACAATAGATACCTTTATCTAATGTTTGTTGGGTCTTAACAAATGCATGTTTATTGATTTTTTTCATCCCAAATTTTTAATAATAATAATAATAATAATAATGATAATCCCAAATTTTTAATAATAATAATAATAATAATAATAATAATAATAATAATAATAATAATAATGATAACGAATTAACGATAATAATAATAGCTTGAACTTAATTTTAAAGCTCGATAATTAAGTTTTTATTTTGTATAATATGTTTAATGTTATAGAAGAATATTATTTTTTATTTTATAGTCAGATCAATGAAATCAAAACTTTGTAATATATAAGATTATAAAACCAATAAATATTTAAAGACATCATATCATATCATATTATATTAAAACATATGTATAGTTTTATATTTCTATATTTTGGCTGCACGTATTTTTTATTTCATACTTTAGCCCCCAAAACTCATTTTTTCGACAAATTTGGTCCCTAGACTATAGTTTCGTGGTTTCATATTTTGGACACAAAAGTTTCTTTCGTTGATAAATTTGGCCCTTATACTTTTGTATCTTGGCACTTTCCACCCCTACTTTGTAGAATGTCACTTTCAACCCATCTACTTTGTAAAATATCACTTTTGTACCCTCAAATTTAAACATCGACATTTTCCACCCCTTAAAATTTTGTATATTAGCATGTTTGTGCATTTTGTCCCTTCACTTTTGTATGCTAGCAAGTATGGTCCCCCCATAATTATACCCCCCGGAAACCGTGCACACAAAACAAAACGTAGTAAACAAAACCTCGTTGGTGTCTCTTGTAAAGCAAGAACCAGACAATTTCTAGTTAATATGTAATTGTTTTCATAAGGTTGTTAAAGGAAGCACAAACCAATTCAAAAGGTAGCATAATATTTGTTTATGACTAGATAATAGATCGATTGATTACTTTAATGATAATTACAATTTAATATATAGAAACTCTTTAAGCCCTAACCCTACACACTAACATCCCCCCCCCCCAAAGTTTGATCGGAGGAGACGATTAAACTGGAAAACAAAAATATAAACAATATGAAGATAAAAAGTAGAAACTAGATCTCTGGTGAAGTTGGTGTCAGAAACTGGTAGGGTTTTGGCAATATTAACAAAACTGGATCTTATGGGCAGTAGAAGGATGTGGAGGAGATCAAGAACTAGACGCATTAGCCATAGCGAAGGCGGTGGCAAATAGATCTTGATACAATGATGAAAGCGAGGGATTTAGCTGTTAGAACTACATGCAATTGTGGCGGGGAATAATTGATGCTCCAATGAAGTCGGTGCTTAAAGTAGCTAGTGTTTTCTTTAGGAAGAGAAAAAGGGGAAGATTTGAGAAAGGAAAAATGGACATGTTATGCACCTCCAATGACTACTAAAGAAGGTCGTCGGAGGTAGAGGCCGACGAACAAGGATTTGATGGGTTTTATAGGTTACATTAAGCACATTAGCACATCAGAATTATCACATAATCTAGTTATATAATCTATTTATGGGCACATGCAACCTATGGATCTATCTTTTCAGACAATATATCAACATACTCTTGAAACTAATAGAAACCCTGGGTATAATCAAAATTCAAAGAATGAAATAGATACCTTTGTGTTATAATCATATATAACACTTTAGAATCCTCAGATTTGCTTCAAAAAGCTAGCACCAAAATTATGGATGCCTCTAATGGCTTACAATAAAACCCTAGAAACTATAGACTTGATTTAGAGAAAGATGAGAGATATGTAATTTTCAACCTAGGCTTCAAGGGACAAATGGCCAAAAATTGTAACCCTATGCATCTTTAAATAGATTTTAGATGCCAAAGGATAAACCTTAATTTGAATATTAAAATACTATATTATAATCCTTATTCAAATCAGTTTCCATATATACATTTGGAGGCTTCCAGAGATCCTTGGAGGAGCCTCTAAAATGTCTGATGCAAGGAGATTTTAGAATCTCTCATTTGCTTAACTTTTAAGCAATTGTAGCTTAACTCTTATACCTAAAATTAATTATAATTAGCCCAAAATTAATTTCTAATTAATTTTGATTAATTCTAAATTAATTCTAATCAATTTCTAATTCATTTATTAATCATATAATAAATTAATAATTTATTTTCATTCTCTTCTAATTTAATTCCTACCTATTTCTAGATATGAGGGCAACCTAAAAATAAATTGCTTTTACTCACTAGAATATACCAATTTAGTTTAGACTTTATACACCTTAATCCAGCATGGTTATGGTTAACACCAAAGGGTTGAACTTATATAATGATTGATAATAGATTGTGTGATTACTCAAATGGCAATTATATATAGATATATGAAAATACATAAGCTCTAACCCTACACACTAACAATTTACTATAAACAATTTACAATCCTTATACACTATAAGGATAATCCAAGAAAGGATGAAGTTAATTAGATGTTTCTTTTTGAGCATTTGCAAATCGAACATATGCGATAGAGTTAAGGCTCCGAAAAACTCGACCACCAACACCTACAACATCAGAGAATAGTATAATCAAAGTACAACCGACCTTGAGGTTTTTTTTATGAATTCCGTCGATCTGTCTATCAAAGTAAGACAAAACTTTACATGTTCAAACAATATTAACTTAAACTTAATTTGTCACATAAACTTATAGTTATCTAAACCAACCACCTAGTGACCTATCGGGTAAAACATTGACATATTATATGAGGGGCTAGTGTTCAAGATTT
The DNA here is from genome assembly GCF_052625555.1 of Lactuca saligna. Taxonomy (NCBI): domain Eukaryota; kingdom Viridiplantae; phylum Streptophyta; class Magnoliopsida; order Asterales; family Asteraceae; genus Lactuca; species Lactuca saligna. The sequence continues at coordinate 30,447,742 of NC_136424.1, forward strand.
CGATGTTTCAACTAGGAGTTAGCTTGAAGGATGAGCCCTCTTCGCATATCCTTGCAAAGCAGGGAGTCGCAATGGATGGTCGGAAACCTATTTTTTTACTTATAGTGATCTAAAACACATACATACATACATACATACATACATACATATATATATACATACATACATATATATATATATATACCTATATATATACATATATATATATATATATATATATATATATATATATAGGGTTAGGTTCATTTGAGACCACCTATATTTTGTGAGACCGTGAGATGCATTTTTTTTTTTTTTTTTTTAATTTTTTTAGTTAATTCAAGTTCCGAAAATAATATTTAAAAAAAGAATTTTTGGATTTTTCCATTTATTTTGCATTTTAAAATTATTTTTTAGAATATGTACAGTGTAATATTCTATTAGAATATTTCACGTATTTTTTAAAAAAAAAAACGGGATTTTTTTTTAGTTAATTCAAGTTCCGAAAATAATAATTAAAAAAAGGATTTTTAGATTTTTCCATTTATTTTGCATTTTAAAAATATTTTTTAGAATATGTACAGTATAATATTCTATTAGAATATTTCACGTATTATTAAAAAAATGGGATTTTTTTTTAATTTTTTTTAGTTAATTCAAGTTCCAAAAATAATATTTAAAAAAAGAATTTTTAGATTTTTCCATTTATTTTGCATTTTAAAATTATTTTTTAGAATATGTCAGTGTAATATTTTATTAGAATATTTCATGTATTTAAAAAAAAAACGGGATTTTTTTATATTTTTTTATTTATTCTTATTTTTTTTAGTTAATTCAAGTTCCGGAAATAATATTTAAAAAAAAAAAAAATTTGGATTTTTCCATTTATTTTGCATTTTAATTTTTTTTTTAAATTTAGTGTCACGGTCTCGCAAAATTAAAATGGTCTCAAATGAACCTGAATATATATATATATATATATATATATATATATATATATATATATATATATATATATATATATATATATATATATATATATATATATATATATATATATAAAAGAGGTATCATTATTAAATAATTTTCATGTCGACAAAAGAATCAATAAACAAACTAATCATAAAAAAGAGATGTGTGTATTATGGATGAAGAGTATTTAAAATAATTGTAAAACAATTGAACCACTTATGCCAACAATATCAATTTGTGTACCGATAATATTTAAAATTCAATAGAAGTTGTAAAACATCATTTTAAACATATTTAGGACCGATTCATTGGTTTTTCATGCCTATATCGAGATAGTGAACTAAAATGCCCACCAAATGATAAACCAAACCCATCATTTTATGGGCATCCTCTATCCAGCAATAATCAAGTTCTTACCACCATATTTGTTATAAAAATATGGATTTGCCCTCATCTTATTCATCTATTATCACATTCCTTTTATATTACCATTTGCAAACCTTAAAATCAAAAACATAACCAATGAAAATCCAATTTAAATTTAAAATAATCCAAATCAAAATCACTCAAATAAACAAATCGATGACACTGTCAACCTTCTTCAGGTTCGCATGAGAATCCCACTCAACCTCCCTATTCCTAGTAAGGTGCATCAATTTTTTCAAGAAAAGATTAAAATGTTGGTAGCAGTTTCTTTCAATTTAAACAAAAACAATACTTCTATGCAACATATTTTTGTCGTACTATAGATGAATTTTATTTTAAACTTTCACCGCTGCCTTTGTTTCGCTCCATGCACTTTCAGTTTATCTTTTATTTGCTAAATTAGTAAACCTTTAATTTGAGATATATACTATTCAAAAGCTAATGGTAATTTTGAGGAGCTAGATTATTTTAATTTTACTCTTAATAGGAATAAAGAAAGCAAAGTTCACTATTTAGTCCAATTTGAAAATTCATGTAAATATTGCTAAAACTAAATTTACCAAAATATCAAATATGTTGTGGGCTTCCAAAGATAATGATGTGTACTCATAATCATGTTTATTTATATTTTTCGATAAAATAATACATATACCAATACTAACAGGCTGAAAGTTGGGCCTCGAAACATCATGAGGCTTTGGGCCTTGAAACATCATGAGGCCCTGGGCTGTCGCCTAGGTTGCCTCCTCTTAGGCCGAGGTTGATTATTTCCGATTGTTTTATTTTGCTTGTGAAAACGCCAAGAACTGTTAATATAGATATTAGGTGTTTTACATAGGTGGAAACGTGTATTCATAATGTTTCAATGTACTTTCTAACAAATGTTTGTAGTCCATAATTTTAGATTATTAAGTATGACATGTCAAGTCTTTATGTCACATCTCACATAGATGACATTTAAAACGAATTAGAATACTCTAAAAAAGCAGTATTTTAGACATGATAGTTACTTTGGTAACTTGCCAAAAGTTTAGTTGTTGACTTAAAAGCTCAATAATTATATGGTTATTTTTGTGTGTACACGACATTTAAAAAAAAAAAAAAAAAAAAAAAAAAAAAAAAAAAAAAAAACTTAAGGCAACTGAATAGTTAACTAAATTGTTAAAAATATTGTTGTTGCATGAGTTTTTTGTTTTATACTTTTATAACAATTCCGGCTTTCAATGATTTCAAAGCATTTTTGGAAATTTAATTAATGAATCAAATGGTCCATGTTTACTTTTTGATTGTAAACTCAAGCCCAATTCTTGTTTACGTAAATGCAAATTTGCAAAGGTGAAGGGTTTCGTACAAGGCCAGGCCCATGTTTATAAGTCTATCAATTCTCATTTAGGTAAGTGCAAAAGTGAAACATGTGGACCTTTAGCGTAATAAATTGATGAATTAACAATTAAAATGATTTTAGGCTTTCTATTTCTTTTTAAAATCAAATCAAATATTGCTAACTTTTTGCAAAAAATATATATGAAATACAAATTTTTATGTACAGATCTAGCAGAATTATACGAAAATTCATCGTGTAATGTTTGGTTAGAAGGATAAAGGCGAAATTTTGAGAAATGAATAATTCCATTTTGTGAAGGATTGTTTTTTAGCAATCTCGAGAGAATTACCAATTTCATTCGAAACCATTCAAAGAGAATACAACTTTTGATTTATATAAATATTTTACTGTTCACATTATTATTTATATTATTTATTACATAAATGTTTTATTATTTTATATTATTTTTGTTATATGACAAATTGTATAAAAGACGTTAAATTTACTAAAATTTAATTTTTGATATATTTTTTTTCTCAAATAAGTAATTATCTATTACTATTATATAAACCATATTGCCCATTTCATGAAAGTTTAAGATGTACAACTAACATAGCTCAATATACAAACTTTTAATGCAAGTAATATTAATTTCCATTAAAAAAAACTTTACCATTAATAACATAACATGACTACCATAAATTTAGGAAGTATATGTAAATTATGGAGGTAATTTGTTATTTACCATTTTAAAATTCGGAATCCTTACTCTTTTAGAATATAAATTCCTTGGTTTATCCTAATCTAATAAGGTTATTTTATTTTTGAAATCGTTAAATGTTTTCTTCCATAAATAATGACTACCATAATCAAAAGGGAGGTGATACTTTCACTTGGTATTTTTATTTATCCACTTGATAAAATTTATTTTTTCCTCTTTTGCCCTTTAAATATCACAGTCATTAAAACCCAATCTCCAAACCTGATGTCATCCTTATTATTTTTTCTTCGTTTTTAATTTTGATTTTACGCGTTTAATTTGGAAACCAAACTCGTGCATTTTGGTTTAACAAGGACCCTTATTTGCTTTTATATTTTACTTTTATATTTATTTTTTGTTTTACTTTAGTTTTGATTTTTTATATATTATTAAAATAAAGCATATATCAATAACATCAATATTTATTTGTTTTTTAAAACAAAAATTAAATAAAAATCATATGTGTATGATACCTAAATTGTACGGTTATAATATTATCGGAATCAATTAAAGATTTTTGTTTATTTATTAAGTGTCATACGCTACTAAACGGAAAAGCGAAATTATAAAATAAAACACTCATGCAACAACAATATTTTTAACAATTCAAATAATAATAGAAAAGATTTTTGTTTATTTATTGAAATAATAATAGAAAAAACAATAAAAGCGAAATTATAAAATAAAACCAATTCAAGGTTATGTTAGGAAACCAAAATCAAGATCGTGAGTTTCCAAATATATTGCATAAAAGTCAAATTAAAAAATAGCAAACAAAATCATAATATGGGCGGTGAGTAAGGGCATAAAAGGAAAAATAAATTTTTATTAAGTGGATGGATAAAAACACCAAGTGGAAATATCATTACCCTAATCAAAAGTCAAAACCCAAGGAATTTATAAAAAAATATTGATTGTGTTTACGGTTATGGAATGTAATGAAATGTCTCCTTTCAATTATCCTAATGAATGAACTTAATAACTCTTGTTGATTCCACACTCCATTTTAGTCTATGTGGATTTGAGCTAAATGACCAATGACTTGTATTTTTATTGCTTTTAGATTGAGCACACTCAAGTATGATGTGCAAAGATTCCTATGTAACTAAGAATGTTTAACATGCTTCATACCGGCTAATATTATTGGACGTCAATTTAAACAAAAACTATTAATAGTCATTTTTTTGTTATCCATTTCCAGAACTTGATATCTTTAATTATGTATGTGGTGTATGAGCAATCACTAGAGGCACTAAATTGAACGCTAAACGATTATTCCATGTACACTAATGGCTTGATGTTTGACTTTTTTCTACAAGGTTTATCTACTATACATTGGGACGGTGTGTAATACATATTTTTGATGATTCATCTTTATAATGTTGCTATTTTAATTTTTTTACTTATAAGATTGTACTTTAATTTTATTTTATTATTTAGCAAATTATGTCACGTTACATTTTTATAATAAATTAGATTTAAAAAAAAAAATTACAATGGCTTAACTGGAAAAAATAAAAGTAGGATACCATATTACACAAGTAAATCAAAGTACATTGCTATTTTAATAGATTTAAACATACATCCAAATACAAAACATGCAATTCTACATACATCCAAACAAACATGAAACTCCTTTCCATTGAGAAACTATTCTAAAAAAGTGAACTATATGTTGAAAAGAATTATTCATGGATCCGCAGCTTTGCGCGAGTAAACACCTAGTGTTTACAACGTTTGTTGCAAAATTAACCAATCAAGATTCTCCGGATAATCGTATGCCACATAACCAGTTGTTGCAACACCAACTGTCATTTATCCTCTTTGCCAAATAAATGTGTCATCGTCTGTCATTTATCGCTATTTACCATGTTTTACCCTAATTTCTCCACATCATCGAAGATCGGTTGAAGATAATCCCCACACAGTGGCGGAGCCACCAGGGGGGCAGGCAGGTGCTACCCCCCCCCCCCCCCCAACTTGTCTACCTGTAAAATATTCCTATATATGTATGTTATTCAAACCAAACATTGCATATTCTTTAACTGTTAAATAATTCTTTCAAAATAAACACGTATGCAACATATCAATAACCACTGTATCCTTAACTCTAATTTTAACTATAAATATCTATATATTTAAAAAAAATGATTTGAGAGAGATAAGAATGCATAATCGGAAGCTCTAACAAACTTCCAAAATTTTGGAAAGTTTTAATATACTTTCAAAAAAAACACCCAATCCTTATTCCTCAAATAAAAAGAAGTTTAAAATCTTTGAAAAAATAATTTAAATCACATTCACAGGGAGTCAGGGATATTGTGTGCTTCTTCAATCTCTCTGCCCCTCCCGTCTCCAATCTCACCTTCTTCTCCACATATTGACCTTCGTTAAAGTGCATATGATGTGGATTCGTTGTATTGTATGTCTCTATCCCATATTTTTCTATTGAAGGTTTCTTTACCTATGCATAACTAGGACTCTATAAGATAGAGTAATAGAGTTATTGAGTTTTGACTTTATAAAGTAACGAGTAAAGATAAAGCAATCGACCCTATCACTACTTATCATTACCGCCTTAGCTTTTTTTAATTGGACACATTTATCTCATACTTGTTTTAGTAATTTACAGTATTTTATCGATTTTTTCATGTTAATAACTTCATGTGTTAGTTTCCTATGATTCTTACTTATTTTTACAGTATTTTTTAGGTAAAGGAAAAACACATTTGATGCTTTATATATATATATATATATATATATATATATATATATATATATATATATATATATATATATATATATATATATATATATATATATATATAGGAAGTGGTTCAAATGAGAACCAAAAAAGGTTAAGAACCGTAAGAACCTCTAACTTTAGATATTTATAAAGGGTTTAGGGTAACCCTAAACCCTAAACCCTAAACCCTAAACACTAACCCCTAAACCGTAAACCCTAAACCCTAAACCCTTTAAAAACACCCTAAACCCTTTATAAACACTGTAAACCCTAAACCGTAAACCCTAAACCCTAAACACTAAACCCTAAAACCTAAACCCTAAACCCTAAACCCTTTATAATCAGCCTAAACCCTAACCCGTAAACCTTAAACCCTAAACCGTAAACCTTTTATAAACATCTAAAATTAGAGGTTCTTACGGTTCTTAACCTTTTTTGGTTCTCATTTGAACCTTTATCTCTCTCTCTCTCTCTCTCTTTCTATATATATATATATATATATATATATATATATATATATATATTCTTATGCTAATAAAAGAATAAGTTTAATCTCCTATTGATAAGTACCATACAATTAGAACTCTTCATTAATGTTATATATCACCTATCATGTCACTTGTTAACCCATTAATTATTCATTTCAAATTTCAAATTTCAAATTTCCACTTTAATTACATTAAATTAATAAATGATTATACATTTCAAGTTTTAATTTTTAAATTTCTCATTTTAATTACATTAAAAAATAATTGAGTCATTGTTAGGAGTGTCAAACCCAACAAATAAAGGGGTACGATATACTCCAAAATAATCCCACTATATTGCACTAAAAGGTAGTACAAAGCAAGCAAGATCGATCCACAGAGACACATGACAATTGGTCTATACCTATTTGTACAAGGTACTATGGTCACCAATAATAAAGAGAGGGGGGTTTAGAATGTAATGATTAAACAAACAATTAAAAACATAAGCAATCAACTAAATGCGTGAATTAAATTCAGAATTTGTAAGGACTCCAACCCCATGTATGACAATTTAGCAATGTGACTCAAAGATGACACAATATTCGTTCAATTCAATCTAAGTTGGTACTTGAAAGTGCTAATAAACTCTAACACTTCCCATTCACCGTATTAATTAACCAAAACAAGCTCTTTGATTAATCCTAACCTTATTAACCTAATCTAAACAAGCTCTTAGGATTAGATTATAAGATTGCATGAAGCTTTATGTGAATGTTCCCAACAACACCCAATACTCCTCATAAGCTCAGGAGTGTAAAAGTGTATGAATAAGATTTACACTAAATTCATTCAATAGAGATCAATTTAATGCTTGTTACTTGTTCAATTTCACAAAACAATTATGGATTTTGTAAAAGAGATAACTTGAATGACCTAACCCTAATTCAAATGGCCAATAAGAATCACAATTAGAATCAAACATTCGATTGAAGCAAAATCAAATTCATTAGATAGAAATTAAGAACAAATATCATGTCATATGAATGAAGTCACTACCAAGAAGTCAAAACATGAAATTGGAGAAATTAGGGTTCTAGCCACACATGGCTAGAACAAGATCACAAGTCTAAAAGATGAAATTAAGTGTAATTACAACTTACAAAAACAAGAATTAATGTTTCCAAATGATTAACGGACAAACCCTTGCAAAAAGCTTCGAATTCTTCTCTCCAATGGTGCTCTGATATCTTCTTCTCCCTCTAAAAATGACCCTTAACCCGTAATATGAGTGATAGGAAAAACTGCCAAAAGTTGGTTTCTGGGTCGAACACGGCCCGTGTTCGAATAGGCTAGAATGACACGGGTCGTGTTCAGCAACACGCCCCGTGTTGATTTGCATTAAACTGACATGGGTCATGTTTAGCATGGTCAACAACTCCTATTTTGGTCAAACACGCCCCGTGCTCACTTTTTAGTGTAAATTCAACACGCCCCGTGTACCTCTCTGACTCCAGTTCCAAACTTGATTTTTCCAACTTTTTCGTTCTTCGCCCAATCGTCCCGAAATCTTCACCAATTCTTCCCGACACTTCCCAAAGCGCGTTCCAACCTCCGGTTTACCTGAAAAAGATATAAAAGTGTGCAAATAAGGTTGTTCTAGAGACTAAAATGAATATGATAAAATGCAAGGAAAAGGAAGAACAATTGTGCTAAATATATGCATAAAATGGGACTAAAAGGTGCGCAAAAAGGTGCACAAATAGCACCTAACAAATCTCCCTAAGCTTAGACCTTTCTTGTCCTCAAGAAAGAACAAGAACCGGACAACAGGACGATTTCTAGATGGCAAAAAGAAAAACTTAGAACGAAAAGGGGATGAAGGGTCCTAAAGGTTAAGAATGAATGCATGCAATGTAATGCCATGAAAATTAAGGTATGTACAAAATGCACTTGAGAAACAAAATGAAGCAAAAGAAAAGAAGATTAAGAACAAACACAAAATATGTACTTTTGTAACTAAATAAAGGTACGATCAGACTTTACATCGATAGGGCTTCGATCATTGATACCTTGGCAACCATCCTGTTTCCTTCCACATATCACAGACTCTCAATGTGAGGAAGACCCGAAACGGTGTAACCCAATAATCCAACCAAAGTTTTATTTAATCTTTATACCTTACTAAGCTTTATGGGTGAAAATAACATAGTCCGGATTTCATGTCCTTAAGACTAGATGGCCAAGAATCAGAATCGACGCCTCCTTAAGAACCCGTCACGGCGAATCAGCTTTCGCTGAAACAGTGAGCCCACCTGAAGGGGCTCAGCTCCTATGCTTTCACTTTTTCGAGAGCCACAAGTATCATATCACACAGTTCTTCATTCACCATATTTGACTTGAGTTGACTTTTGATTTGATTGAACTTTGATTTGTACTTCATTTTGAATTTGGATTCTTCAATCTTCATCTTTGGAATTTCTTTAGATTTCTTCGTTTTGGCATTTGAAATTCTGATTAGGGTACTGGTGTAACACCCAAAGTCTTAAAGGCCATGAAAGGAAAGAAAAGCCCTAATTTAAGGGCCGACTCGGCGAGTCCAAGGAGGGACTCGACGGGTACAAGCGGGATCCGGGTCAAGGTGTGAGCGACCGACTCGACGAGTCGGTCAAGGTGACTCGGCGAGTATGGTCTGTGCGTGGAAAACCCTAAATTCGGGACTTGGAGCTTATATAAATGTCTTAATCTTCTTCCTAGGGTTCCTTACTGCCTCTTTAGCCCTGGATATCAAACCCTAGCCGTCACATCTCCTAGTTGAGCCTTGGAAGGTGCATTAAAGCTTGGAAAAGGAAGAAGGAACTTGGAGGAGCAAGAAGGAGCTATAGATCTGGGATTGTGAGTTTATTCTGAGCACTTGGAGGTAATAAATTAGTTCCTAGACCCTTTTTGCACCTAGATCTATGTGTGGTTCTTGGGGATCTTTAGCCATAATGTTATTATTTTGAGTTAGAAGCCGGATCTGGAGTTGCTACTTCAGATCCAAGTGTGTTATGGCCTGGAGAAACATAAAGTATCATCCATTAAGTTGAGTTTGAAGCCCTTGGCCTTACACCCTAGTTTATGGCATATTTTGCCTAGATCTCCTTCTCTACACGTAAAGTTTGCAACTTTACGTGTGGAATAGGCTTGGGAAGGGTGGATCTATAGTTTGGAGTCCATGCATGACTCAAAAATCCTCTGCATGTAAGGAGAACTGAAGGGACACGGCGAGTCCTTTGAGTGGACTCGGCGAGTAGCATGAAGTTGTGGAGAAACTCGACGAGTGGGATGAACAACTCGTCGAGTCGTATGAAGATTGCCTTGTACTCGGCGAGTCTGTTCTTGGACTCGGTGAGTCAGGTCGCGAAACCCTAAACCCTTCGAGTTGTGACTCGAATCAGTGAGTCGGGTGGAGACTCAGTGAGTTGGACAGGTCTGGACTTAGAAATCAGTAGACTCGGTGAGTCATGGACTGACTCGGCGAGTCGAGTCAGGAATGGAAGGAATCTGAATATTATGAACTCGACGAGTCAGTAGGGTGACTCGGCGAGTAGGGTTGACCTGGAAGGTTGAATTTGACCAGGACTTTGACTTTGGACCAGGGTGGACTTGGTTGTCTTTCGGGAGTCAGTTAGACTCAGTGTTGCATTGATATTGGTAGTTCGGGAAGCAAGGGGAGCAGGAGTTCCGTGAGTTGTCAGGCAGCAACTAGTGAGATCATCAGCAAATTCAGCCAGTGCAGGTGAGTTTCCCTTTGTGTGAATGGGTCTAAGGCCACAATGCCGACCCATGTAGTTATGAGTAGAAGACTCGGGGGTTAGCCCTAGGCACAGTATGCTAGTATTATTTTCAGGACACGGTCCAGTAATAGCGGGCGGGTGCCCAAGGAATTATTCACATGATAGTTTATATTTGTTGTCTGTGTGATACATGTATGTGCCTGGTAGGGAGGTGAGAGTGGGCGAGGTCCCGTATCTCACCAATAGCAGAGTGTGGATGGGGTTCCATATCTCATTAGTAGCAGAATAGGGGCGAGGCCCAAACTAGAACAGGAGTGAGAGCGGGCTAGGCCCGTACCTCACTACCATTAGGAGCGTGGACGGGGTTCCATGACTCATCAGTAGCAGAACATGCGCGAGGCCCAGGATAGGAGAGGCCTTAGGACAGAACCAGTTGCATGTGTTAGTTATGTGTTGTGAAATGTTTATGTGTTATTATTTGTTGACGGGAGAGGCCATGTGACAGGCGAGGCCTAAGTAAAACAGATCTGTATCCGAGCGGGGCTCGAAGCCAGGCGGGGCCTGGAGCGGCGGGGCCGTTGTAGGGGGCGAGGCCCGAGGTAGGGGGCGAGGCCCAAGATAGGGGGCGTGGCCTAGTATGTGCATTATGTGGTTGTGCATGGTATGTGGTAGGGTGGGGAACTCACTAAGCTTCGTGCTTACGGTTTTCAGTTTTGGTTTCAGGTACTTCCGGTAGCGGAGGGAAGAGCTCGGGGTGATCGCATGGCACACACCATAGATTAGACAACCTGGGAATGTTTACTCTGATAATGAACATGTGTTTTGAAGACTTATACTCATATTATGTTTTGGAATGGTAACTTTACTTTAAGTAATGATTTATTAAAAGAAATTTTTGGTCTTAAATTTTGGGTCGTTACAACTGGATATGGCAGTTGTACCCTTCCTTCATTCTTGATTGTGTGGGTCTGATACTTAAGCTCTCTATTACCACGGGGGTAACGCGTGTCAACAAATAGGTCTGTGTTCTGTGGGTTCAGAGTTGCCGATAAAGATTTTTTTTAAACATTCAAAAGCAAATCATCCTAAAGCTGTTATTACCGCCCAAAAAACGTTTCAATATAATTTTTTTTATTATCTGAGGTTAGGGTCTCGAATTACGGTGTTTGTGTCCCCTAGTTATGACAGTTGATTCTATGCTTCCGGTAACAATCCGGTTGCTTCGGTATTTTTCATTTCATGGAGCAATTGTATGTAAAGAGTGTCATCATCTCGTACACTTTTTTTTTTTAAAGAAAAATTTGAAAATAAGAAAATGCATGCATGAGAATGAGTGAACCTAATATACAAGAAAAGAAAAAAAAAGAGTTTTATGGAAAAATTTGAAAATAAGAAAATGCATGCATGAGAATGAGTGAACCTAATATACAAGTCTACCCCTCCCCAAGCTTAAAGATAAGCATCGTCCCCGATGCTTGGAGAGGGTGGAACAACCTAAAACGGAGGTGGAGGAGGAGGATAGTAGCTGGGGTTTCGGGTCCAAGCCCAGAAGTCCTCCTCATGTTTGCGTTGATGCTCTTGATCCCGAGCGTACTGGGTGGTGAAGATGGAAAAATTATGGGTCAGGCTGGTAATATCCTGGTGATAGGTGTCGAGGCGGGTATGGATTGATTGGAATTCGTCCATATATTGTTGATGATAAGGCGGGGGTGCAGCAAAATGGGATGAGCTGCCTCCACCGGTGGGAGAAGCATGGTGAGGCTCCTCCTCTTCTTGATCATCATCACCATCTTCCTCGTTTTCTTCGCTTTGCTCATCTACCTCGGTGGAGTAAGAGTGGGGTAAGATGTATGGAATGATTTGCCAATCGGTCATATGAATGAGATCTCGGAAATCAAGAATGCCTTTATTTTCTGGTGTGATGAGGAGCTTGGGATCATGATTTTGACCCACGGTCCAATGGTGTGTGCCATCGCCTGCCGAGCGGAAGAGTCGCATAGACTCAAGGACAGTAGTGGTGAGATAAGGCTCACCCGGCAGTGGCTGGTGGGGACCGGAGTATGGGGCTCGGATGTGGGCGCTCTTGGCGAGCATGCTGACAATACCCCCGCAAACAATCTTTCCCGATTGGGATGCACTAAGGCAGATGAGCTTGTGGCACAGAAACCGACCATAATGAGGAATGAGGTTATTCTCGGGATGGGTCATTGCATAAAGGATTTTAAGTTCCAGCGCGCTAATGGTGCTTCGCTCCTCTCTAGAGGTGACGAGCGAAGCAATGATTCTGTGAGCTACCTTAATCACAGGATGGATAAGTGATGAGGCCTTAGCAACGCTAGAGACATATGGGTGTAATTGGGTGAGCTGGGTCCACCAAGTCATGTCATAGTATCCTTGGATTGGGTCAGTGGGGCCAAATGTGTTTTCCGTTGGGGCTCCCACAATGGCATTGATTTGATCCAAGGAGATCTCATAGTCTTGATTCATTAGACGGAAGTAGAGGATCCCATGGTCTAAATAAACTGAGGATAGAAACTCAGCTGTTGGGACTTTATAACTCAATTCATGGACCCTCAACAAGCCGTGCCACCCTATGTTGCGAAACAGGGTTTTGACTTGATTGTAAACATGCAACTCTTTTAAGGTTGGAACATGCGCGAATTTTTGGATGGCATGACCCCGTTTAAGGAATGACTCAAGTTTGCCCTGTTGAACTGGGCCAAGACATACGACACCACAATGAGACGGGTCGGCTGGGGGTGTTGGGGACCAAGATGGAGGTGATGAAGATCTGGATGGAGGTGATGGAGATCTAGGCTTCCGACAGCGGGCGGATGATTTGGTTTGTCTTGGTCTTTTGGAAGATGTAGCTTCCATAGTCAAGTTTGGGACAGATTAAAAGTCAACGGGTCAAAATGTCAAAAAGTCAACTGTTGACGGGTCCAGTCAACTTTGAACTTGGCCACCAAAATTTCGCGGGAAATTTGGTTTTCAAAGATTTCCAACTAAGAATCAAATCTAAATAGACCACAATTTCAAGTATTTGACTCAAGAACACAAAATTCAAAGGTTAGGAGTTGGAAAGAATTTACCGAATCGTGTGTTGGATCGTGTTGTTCTTGATGGAAAAGATCTTCTTTAACCTCCCCAAGCTTGCCCCTTTCAAGATTGAGACACTAAAACACCAAAATCAAGTGAGAATTTTCGGATCTAGGGTTTGTCAAAACCCCCAAATCCACCATTAAAATGCAAGAAAATGGTGTTTAAGATGGAGAAGATGAAGTGTAGATGATGAAAATCAAACCTTTTTGTAGATGAAAGTCAAAATCTTGAAGAAATTGAAAGGTATTTGATGAAAATCGGACCTAAGGTTTTTGTTGGGAGAGAGGGGCTGTTAGGAAGTGAAAGTGGGGATAAATGAGGTCACATCCCGATTTTTTTTCTTTAAAAAGGGGTGTAACTGCTGCGCGGACACGACCCGTGTCCGCCTTAAGCCAATTCTACACGCCCCGTGTTGGGGTTCTTATGCTGAAATATAGACGAACACGACCCGTGTTGGGTCAAGGCCAAAACCAACACGACCCGTGTTGCTCTCTGGAAGAATTTGGGACTTTTTTTCATTAACACGACCCGTGTCATTTGCATGCCAAAATGGGACACGACCCGTGTTGCTCTCTGGAAGAATTTGGGACTTTTTTTTCATGAACACGACCCGTATCATTTGCAGGCCAAAATGGGACATGACCCGTGTTGCTCTCTGGAAGAATTTGGGACTTTTTTTCATGAACACGGCCCGTGTTCCATTAAGGCTAAAATGGAACACGTCCCATGTTGGTCCCTGGATGCTAATCCCCACTTTTTGAATTTGAAAATTTCCCTCTCTTGGAAATGAAGTACTTTTCCACCACAAGGTCCGTTCTTTTGGTTTGAAAACAATGACAAAACACATTTGGAACACTAAAAAAAATAAGAATGCAAAGAACGAAATGTTTTAACGAAAAATGACGAAAATACCCCCGGGTTGCCTCCCAGTTAGCTGCCCTTGTTTTAGGTCGTTGGCTCGACTTTGTCCCCCAGGTGTGATTCATTCTTGGTATGTGGGGTTCTCCAACTCGTCTACCTCTTCATTCTTCACCTCAAATCCTTCATAAAACGGCTTCAACCTGTGACCATTAACTTTGAATGTTTTACCCGTTTGCTTGCTCGTGACTTCCACTGCACCATGGTCAAACACCCTTGTGACCACGAAAGGACCGACCCATCTTGATCTTAACTTTCCTAAAATTAGCTTGAATCTCGAGTGATAAAGCAACACCTTTTGTCCTTGTATAAAAGTCTTTCGGGAGATTGCTCTGTCATGATATGCTTTTGTTTTCTCCTTATAGATCATGTTACTTTCGTATGCATCATTCCGAATCTCCTCTAGCTCTTGGATATCTAGTTTCCTTTTATTTCCCACCTCATCTTCAGTCAAGTTGAATTTCTTTACCGCCCAAAAAGCTTTATGCTCAAGCTCAACTGGGAGATGGCATGCTTTACCAAACACAAGCCGATATGGGGACATACCAATGGGAGTTTTAAAAGCAGTACGGTATGCCCATAAGGCATCATCTAGCCTCAAGCTCCAGTCTTTGCGGTTTGGGTTGACTGTTTTCTCCAAGATACTTTTGATTTGTCTGTTTGAGACTTCTGCTTGTCCATTGGTTTGGGGATGATAAGCTGTTGAGACTTTGTGTGTCACTCCATATCTCTTCAAAACGGCTTCTAGCATCCGATTGCAAAAATGGGTCCCGCGTCACTTATGAGCGCCTTTGGTGTGCCAAACTGTGAGAAAATCTGTACCTTAAGGAAATCAACCACAACTTTGGAATCATTAGTACGGGTGGCCTTAGCCTCCACCCATTTGGACACATAGTCCACTGCTAACAAAATATAAGAACAACCAAAAGAGGGCGGAAATGGTCCCATAAAGTCAATGCCCCATACATCAAAAATTTCACATACTAGAATAGGGGTAAGGGGCATTTGATTTCTAGAGCTTAAGGACCCGGATTTTTGGCATTTTTCACAATGTGCACAAAGTACATAGAAATCATGGAAAATAGAAGGCCAAAAGAATCCGCTATCTAAAACTTTCCTAGCTGTCCTTTGGGGTCCAAAGTGACCACCACAAGCATAAGAATGGCAAAAATTAAGGATAGATTGTACCTCTTTTTGCTCAACACACCTGCGAATTACTTGGTCCGCACAGTACTTCCAAAGGTAAGGTTCATCCCATATGTATCGTTTGGCTTCTTTTTTGATTTTGTCTCTTTGCCAATGGGATGAATCTGGGGGAAATTGACTTGTGACCAAGTAGTTGACGATATCTACATACCATGGTGCTTCTTTGGCTGCAAATAGATGCTCATCCGGAAATGTGTCACAGATGGGTATACCATCTTCGAGTGATACGATGCGACTTAGATGATCCGCAACCAGATTTTCTTTTCCACTCTTGTCTTTGATATCAATATCGAACTCTTGCAAAAGCAGCATCCACTGTATTAACCTCGGCTTTGAGTCTTTCTTTGTAAGCAAGTGCTTTATGGCTGCATGGTCCGAATATATGATCACTTTAGTTCCAAGGAAGTATTGTCGAAACTTCTCCAAAGCAAAGACAATAGCAAGCAACTCTTTCTCTGTTGTGGTGTAGTTGCCTTGTGCCCTATCAAGGGTCTTTGATGCATAGTAGATGACATGATGTGCTCGGTCAACCTTTTGTCCCAAAACTGCCCCAACCGCTGTATTGCTAGCATCGCACATGATTTCGAATGGGAGATCCCAATTTGGCGGTTGAATAATGGGGGCGGATGTCAACAAATCTTTCTAAAGGTCAAATGCCTTTTTTGCATTCATCACCAAACTCAAAATCAGCCTCCTTTTGTAGAAGTTGACACATCGGTACTGTGATCTTGGAAAAATCCTTTATAAACCGCCGATAAAAACCTGCATGGCCAAGAAAAGAACGTACTTCCCGAACATTTGTCGGGTATGGTAAGCTCTTAATAATATCTGTTTTGGCCTTGTCAACTTCTAAACCTTTCTGGGACACCACATGTCCAAGTATCAAGCCCTTGTCGACCATAAAATGGCATTTTTCATAATTAAGGACTAAGTTCATATCAATGCACCTTTGTAAGATTTTGGTAAGATTTTGCAAACATTCATTAAAAGAGTTTCCATAAACAGTAAAATCGTCCATGAAAACCTCTATGATATTTTCGACATATTCTGAAAATATGCTCACCATACATCTTTGGAAGGTTGCGGGTGCATTGCACAAACCAAAGGGCATGCGTCTATACACAAAGGTGCCGAAGGGACATGTGAATGTGGTTTTCTCTTGGTCTTCCGGGGCAACCAGAATTTGATGAAAACCAGAGAAACCATCAAGGCAGCAGTAGTGGGATTTCCCAGCCAATCGTTCTAACATCTGATCAATGAATGGAAAAGGGAAGTGGTCTTTGCGGGTAGAAGCATTCAGCTTCCTATAATCGATACAAACTCTCCACCCATTTTGCACATGGGTGGGTACCAATTCCCCTTCGGAGTTTTTGACAACGGTAACTCCAGCTTATTTCGGGACTACTTGCACAGGACTCACCCACTTACTATCAGAAATAGGATAAATTACACCTGCATCCAAGAGCTTCATGATCTCCTTTTTGACCACCTCCATCATAGGTGGATTCAACCTCCTCTGTGCTTCACGGGTTGGCTTGAAGTCCTCTTCCATCAGTATTTTGTGCATGCATAATGATGGGCTCAACCCTTTTATATCCGCAATAGTCCAACCAATAGCCTCCTTGTATTTCTTCAAAATGCCAACTAACTCTTTTTCTTCTTCTTGTGCCAGCTTAGTCGAAATTATCACCGGTAGTGTCTCTTCCTCTCCAAGATAGGCATACTTGAGATGGTCGGGAAGAGCCTTCAACTCAAGAGTCGGCGATTGTACTATGGATGGGAGAAGTTTCGGATTAGAACTTTTTAGCTTCATGCGGGGTGGTTCAACTCTCATGGGTTTTGCTTTATCCAAGGAATCAATTACTTCGATCAATTCGTCTTCCAATGTGTACTTGTCAGCCAACTCTTTAATCCCTGTCTCATCAAAGTGTTTGCTCAAGATGGTGGTTAGCACATCTTGGCTTGACATCTCAAAAGAATCATTAGTACATGAATCAATAACATCTATGAAGTTTAAAGAATGAATATCGCTAGGATAACGCATGGCTTCAAAGATATTAAAGTTAATTACCTCACCATCGAACTCCATTGACAAAGTACCATTGGCTACATCTATTTTTGTTTTTGCGGTACTCATAAAGGGTCTCCCCAAAAGGATGGAGCTCGATTGTGGGGTGTTTTCATCACCCATGTCTAAAACATAAAAGTCAGCGGGAAAAACGAGCTCATTAACTTGCACTAACACATCCTCCAATACACATTTCGGATGTACCAAAGACCGATCAGCAAGTTGAATGATAACTCCGGTTTTTGATAAAGGTCCAATTCCCATTGTCTTATAACTTGAATAAGGTAAAACATTAATTGATGCTCCAAGATCAAGCATGTCACGTGGTACAAAAAGGTTACCCATTTTGCAAGGAACCGTGAAAACACCCGGATCCTTGCATTTTTTCGGTAGCCGCTTTTGTAACACGGCTGAGACATTTTCACCAACCTTCACGGTTTGATTTCCTTTAAGCTTTTTCTTAGATGTGCAAAGTTCCTTAAGGAACTTAGCATATCTAGGAATCTGTGTAATGGCATCTAAAAGAGGGATATTGATTTCAACCTTTCGAAACATGGCCATGATTTCGTCATCTTCCCTTTCTCTTTTGGTGCTTGCCAGCCTTGAAGGAAATGGAGATGGTGTGACTTTCACTTCAGATTCTATTAGCTTCTTGGACTTTGGATTACTCTTCTTTTCCTCTTCTTTGACAGTTTCTTCCACCTCAATCTCCTTCTCTTCTTCTTCTTCTTCTGGCATCTTTGGATTTTCATAGTTTTTCCCACTTCTTAATGTAATTGCACACGCATTGTGTTTTGGGTTCTTCTCCGTTTGAGAGGGTAGCTTGCCTTGCGACTCCATCTTACTCACGGACTGAGCAAGTTGTGATACTTATTGCTCCAGGCTTTTTATGCTCTCCTTGGTTTCTTGTTGAAAGCTTTGAGTACTTGTGGCAAGGCTTTTTACTATGTCTTCTAAGGACATACTTGAAGAACTTGCTTGGGGAGGGGGTTGTTGTGGATGCCTTGGTTGGAAATTTTGAGGTTGGAATGGTGGTCGTGGTTGATTTTGAGGAAATGGTGGTCTTGGTTGATATTGATGCGATTGATTGTGCTGATAATTCCCTTGTTGATTGCCTCCCCACCCTTGATTATTGTTCCATCGCTGATCACCTCTTGGTTGCTCATAACCTCTTTGATTTGCCCCCGAATAGCCTCCCATGACTTTCGCTTCTTCATAATCTTCCTCTTGGAGTTGTGGGCACATATCAGTTGGATGCCCCACTTGGGTGCAAATACCGCACGGGCGGGGTGTGGGCTGCACACCTTTGTCTTTGGCCAACATCATGACTACTTTCGTGAGCTCGGACAATTTAGCTTCAATCTGAGGAGTTTGTACTCTTTTACACCCCGGGGTGCATCTGTGTACCATTCTTCATCATGGCTTGAATGTTTGGAATCTTCAGCCATGTTCTTGATTAGATTTCGGATCTCAGTTGGGGTTTTATCGGGCAAAGATCCACCACTAGAGGCGTTAAGAAGCCTTCTTTCCATTAGAGTCATTCCTTCAATGAAATATTGGAGGAGCTGGTACTCAGTGATCCCGTGCTTTGGACAACGAGCACAAAGTTTCTTGAATCTTTCCCAATATGTGTGGAAAGCTTCTCTTTTGTGTTGCTTGATTCCGATAATTTCCCGTCATAGGGCTGAAGCTTTCATTTCGGGAAAATATTTGTCCAAAAACAATCTCGCAAGATCTACCCAAGTAGTTACCGTCCCCGGTGGAAGGTCATAAAGCCAATCTTTGGCCGCGTCTTGCACCGCAAAGGGGAATGCCCTAAGCTTGATTTGGTCCTCCGTGGCATTGTGTGGTTTCATACCCACACATACTACATGGAACTCGGTGAGGAACTTGTGAGGATCTTCGTTCTCCAATCCTCTAAAAGTTGGGAGTAAGTGGATAAGCCCGGATTTTAGTTCCAAGTTAGTGGCGGCTGGGTATGTGATGCAAAGAGGTTGTTGAGTCACCTCTTGTCTTGACCATTGACGAAGAGTTTGTTCGGGTGGTGGGTTTGGAGGACCTTGATTCCCTCCAGGGTTATGTGCCATGGCTTGAGAATTGGTTGTGGTTTTTGAAGGTGAACTGTTTAGGATATTATTAATAGGTGAAGAGGGTGGAGTTGTATTTATGGGTGAGGTTGTTTGTGGTGAGAGTGATGGGCTTTCTGTTTCTTATGCGGATACACTTGAGAGGGGTATGTCCTCCCAAATGTTGATGACCGAGGGATTGGTTGATGAAGAAGTACCGGAAACTGGTTGCCTCTTATGAAGCTTGGCTTGCTTCCTTAACTTCTTTGCAGTCTTCTCTATCTCCGAATCAATTGGCAATGGCATACCTGTACGAAAAGATCTAGGCATACACAATTAGTAACACCGTGTCCCCGGCAACGGCGCCAATTTGTTAGGAGTGTCAAACCCAACAAATAAAGGGGTACGATATACTCCAAAATAATCCCACTATATTGCACTAAAAGGTAGTACAAGGCAAGCAGGGTCGATCCACAGAGACACAGGACAATTGGTCTATACCTATTTGCACAAGGTACTATGGTCACCAATAATAAAGAGAGGGGGGTTTAGAATGTAATGATTAAACAAACAATTAAAAACATAAGCAATCAACTAAATGCGTGAATTAAATTCAGAATTTGTAAGGACTCCAACCCCATGTATGACAATTTAGCAATGTGACTCAAAGATGACACAATATTCGTTCAATTCTATCTAAGTTGGTACTTGAAAGTGCTAATAAGCTCTAACACTTCCCATTCACCGTATTAATTAACCAAAACAAGCTCTTTGATTAATCCTAACCTTATTAACCTAATCTAAACAAGCTCTTAGGATTAGATTATAAGATTGCATGAAGCTTTATGTGAATGTTCCCAACAACACCCAATACTCCTCATAAGCTCGGGAGTGTAAAAGTGTATGAATAAGATTTACACTAAATTCATTCAATAGAGATCAATTTAATGCTTGTTACTTGTTTAATTTCACAAAACAATTACGGATTTTGTAAAAGAGATAACTTGAATGACCTAACCCTAATTCAAATGGCCAATAGGAATCATAATTAGAATCAAACATTCGATTGAAGCAAAATCAAATTCATTAGATATAAATTAAGAACAAATATCATGTCATATGAATGAAGTCACTACCAAGAAGTCAAAACATGAAATTGGAGAAATTAGGGTTCTAGCCACACATGGCTAGAACAAGATCACAAGTCTAAAAGATGAAATTAAGTGTAATTACAACTTACAAAAACAAGAATTAATGTTTCCAAATGATTAACGGACAAACCCTTGCAAAAAGCTTCGAATTCTTCTCTCCAATGGTGCTCTGATATCTTCTTCTCCCTCTAAAAATGACCCTTAACCCGTAATATGAAAGATAGGAAAAACTGCCAAAAGTTGGTTTCTGGGTCGAACACGGCCCGTGTTCGAATAGGCTAGAATGACACGGGTCGTGTTCAGCAATACGCCTCGTGTTGATTTGCATTAAACTGACACGGGTCGTGTTTAACATGGTCAACAGCTCCTATTTTGGTCAAACACGCCCCGTGCTCACTTTTCAGTGTAAATTCAACACGCCCCGTGTACCTCTCTGACTCCAATTCCAAACTTGATTTTTCCAACTTTTTCGTTCTTCGCCCGATCGTCCCGAAATCTTCACCAATGCTTCCCGACACTTCCCAAAGCGCGTTCCAACCTCCGGTTTACCTGAAAAAGATATAAAAGTGTGCAAATAAGGTTGTTCTAGAGACTAAAATGAATATGATAAAATGCAAGGAAAAGGAAGAACAATTGTGCTAAATATATGCATAAAATGGGACTAAAAGGTGTGCAAAAAGGTGCACAAATAGCACCTAACATTCATCATTTTAAATTTTCCCACTTTAATTATATTAAATTAATAACATTATATTAAAAAATAAAATAAAATTAATACAGATTATAAGATGATATAACTTCGAGTATTTATTTAAATCAACGATTATAATTTTATATAATTAAAAAATTTTCTTAAGTAATAATTTGTTTAAAACAATTGATTGTAATTCTGATTTTTCAATATAAAAGTTTAATTAATTTTATAACCGTGTTTCTCACGGGTTATAAACTAGTATATATATATATATATATATATATATATATATATATATATATATATATATATATATATATATATATATATAAGCCCCCTCCGTTCAAAATTTCTAGCTCCGCCCTTGTCCCCACAATCGAAGTGGGACATGGATGAACCAACACAATCGGATGAAACACACATCACACATGGATCGAAGGTCAATGTGTGTTGATTTCGTTGTTGCTATCATTGTATTAGTCGACAGATGTCTCAATTTTTATGTTTTTCAACACATTCGATGAACAAAAAACACTTCATGAATCCATTTACAATAGTAGACAATTGCTTCAATCTTTATAATAGAGTTTAATAGATGTTTTCACTTATTCATTTCTAGTCATTATATTAAGGGCACTTATATGAATTCGGTGTGATCCTATTGGGTGAATTGTGGCCCCATACAACTGCGTCGGATGGTATTATTGTTTGATGTCCATTTTTACAAATGGTTTGGACTTAGATTCACGTGATGATGTCCTAACTCTTGGATTAGAAAAGACTATAACTAGCTAGGGTATTTCCGTATTTGTTGAGAATTTGCAAGGAATTTTTTTTAATGAACAATTTTACGAAATATGCATATTGTTGTATGCTTGACTTGAAGAGTTCTAAGAATCCATTATATTTTTCTTGAAGTGCACAATTATTTACCGTGAAATGCACTCATATAGTCTTTACCCTAATTTTCACTTTTAAGGCTTTTCATGGATATGAGAAAACAAAGGGAAGTTAAGAATCTACTATGATAACCATTTATTTATTTAAGGACATCATATTCTTATTACTATTTGATATTCCACCAATCCTATCCTAATAAATAAGTGGAATCGTGCCATGTGTCGGTCTCCCAGGCCGCTAAAATAGAGTTTTCCCACTTCTTTTCTTCAGCTCAATTTACGTAAATGCCCTTCTAAATCTTCAATCATCCTCAAATCTCGGTCCCTTAGTTGTGATCTGGATTTCAAAATCCCTAATTCACTCCTTCAGTTGTAAATCAATCAGTCGCCCCTTTAATATTTTGAAAGCTTGAAAGTTTACTTAGACGATTCAACTGCATTCTTGCTTTGTAACCTCTAATTTCCATTGACTCCTTTTCTTTAATCTTTTTGGTGAGCTCGGATGAAGGAACAAGAGGAGGAAGCGATGGCAAATTTGAAGTGGATGACAGATCAGTTGGGAGAGAGACAAACACCAATCTACCAGGGTCTTCCACCACCTCTCCCGCTGCCGCCTCAAGCAAATCTCGCTCTTCTCAACATAGGTGACGACGGAACGACTGGTGACACACCCACAAAAACATCAATCGATGCCATATACAATCTCTTCCACACCTGCTTCAACTTCGTTGGTGGCTCAAAGTTTGTCGTCTCGGTTGCTACTTCCTTGCAAATCAAAATCTAATTTTTTTCTACGGTTGACGATTTCATACCATCAGTCTTGCACGCTTTTATCGCGATAGATTGTTGTTGCTGCAACGGATGACCATCGACCCCAATTGCCATAAGGTGATTTGAATGAAACATTAGGTTTTTTTACTATCAGGTATCACTTAAATTATTTTGGAAGACAACAAAGTGATATGTCGGCATCCGTTCTTCATTTTTTATCGAACCCAAAATCCTTTTTCCCCCAAAAAGTAAGTTCTTCACTCCAATTTGTAGTTGAATTTTGTTTATTTTTGTTGATTCTGTCCATATTGACATTTTTTTCATTACACCCAATAATTTTCCGTATATATTTTTTAAAACAGGTAATGTTTTCACTTTGGATGTGAATGAAGATTATTAAGATTTTCTATAATGGCAATTAGATTTATACCCTGTTTGTGAGTTGATATAGATCTTATTTAAACCTCACGGTATTCCATCAACATGATAGTCCTTTAATGTAAAGTTTAGTGTTTGGGGAAAGGGTAATGAATGATGTGGCACACATCATAATATTTGGAGTTGGAGACTATCCACAGTCTGCCATTGTTGTTCAGTAATTTAGAAGCATTCCTTTCAGGGAAAAACATTGGCTTGTGATATAAGGCAAGAATACGGATCCTCAGTTCATCAGGTAGAATTTCTGTGCTGATCGTTGACTTATTAGAACAAGTATTGTGAATTTTACTCAGTTCCAATGCTTTTGTTTGCCTATTATCAACGATTTTAATGGCCACTGTATTTTTTGTTGATTTTGAACAATTTTCTGTTCACTATATGTGAATATGATATGTAGAGAACTATTCAACAATTTTACTTTTTTTTTTTTTCTCATTTTCTAGACCTACCAGTTCAATACACAACCTCATTTCTACTTTGAACTGTGACTCTTCTGCAATCTTAATTTTTGAAACAAAGCTAGATATTAACAAACAACTTTTTTTTGTCCCATTTTTACATCTAAATCAATGTAATGCTAAAACTCGATTTTACTAGCTAGCTATAAGAAAATAACATTTCTATAGTAACAAAGGGCACATTTCTTTTGATTGGAGAACCGTGAAGGAATAGTTTCTACTTCCATTTGGGAAGAAATATTGCCTGGGTTTTGGGTAGCTGAGGTAAGAAATAGCATCCCACTTTCATTTCTCATTACATATTAATTTTTTTATAAAATTTCCGACTTTTTCATCATGGACAACTTCAAGTCTTGAGAAGGTTGCTTAAATTGGACCTATAATATGTTTCTTCTAAAAAAGCAAATTATGAATTTATTTGTTTTAAATTATGGCAACAATGCATCAATCTGGTGTTTTCTATGGTCTATTTGTACTTATCAACATTTTTTTAAACAGCTACTAATTTTGTCACCAGAGGATGTGCTGCCAACTGTCTACTTGTGCACAAATAAGATTGCTCCTGACCAGGAGAACACAGTTAGTTACAACCTTTTATGTACACTATAAATATACCTGAATGATATCATATCTCTTTGGGTAATTCCTGTAAACATAGAAAAGATCTTGTATCTTTGTCAAATGGATTCTCACTCTCTACTAGGTGATTATGAACAAGACTTTGAGATTTTCTGTGTGTAAATTCTAGATCTAAAGCTGTGTATTCAAAAATAAGGGCAGATTTGAAATGTTTTCTTCATTTTGTATTCACAGAATCACGGTTCTTGTGCATTGGAATGGTAAATTTTTAGTTGATAATATTTACATTGTTTGAATCTTTGATTGTTTAGAATTTTCAAACACTGTATCACTCGATTGTATTCAAACCATTTCTACAATATGTGATTCACTATTTATTTTCTTGTAATTACAATGGTGGAAGCATTGTGACAGCAGCAATTGAAGAGGCATGTGGAACAAACAAATTGAAGATTCGCGAGATGTACAACACTTTAGGTGATCTTGGTAAGTGTTATAATTTATAATTTATATTTTCTCTAATTAACATATTTTTCATACTAAATAATCTCTTTAAATAAGGTGATGCGGCTCAACTATGTTGCCAGACACAAAAACTATTTGCACCTCCAACTTCACTCTTAATCAGACGTGTTTATTCAGTGCTTCATGAGATAAGGTATGAAATATGTTTATAAATTTGGCCCATTATTTTAGAATTTATTTACTTTTTGTATATTGTTATAGAAATCTCATTATTAATCTAATGAGGTCTTGTAGAGAGATGGAGATAAAGTTTATAGTGACAACATTGGTAACTTTTTACTTTTCAATTTTTAACATTTTATTAAACTTTTTGATTTCTATCTCTAAATTCCTATTTGTAGGTCACCAATTTAAGAATTGAAGCCATGATGAGAACTGTCATTTATTTGCTAATTCTTTAGCCCATATAGTACTTGGATTCCAGTATATGTTCAAAACCATGAACTTTATTTTCTTTAGTTGTTTAATAACAAACAAATATTTTTTTTGTTATTTTTTTTTCATAAAATTAATAGTCAAATTAATAGTCAGTTAATGTAACTTATTTTACTTTGATAAACAGTTAGATACAAAAGAGATTAATGATATATATAATGTATCTTTGTCATTTTATATTTATATTTATAGCAAATTTTTCAAACGCATAAAAATTTCATTTTGGTACCTTCTAACTAATAAGATTATCTTTTTTAAACATAACTTTTCTTAATGATGATAGATTTTGTAATTTACTTTTAGAATTAATAAGTTACTAATAATGTAATATTTATCTCTTGCTTTATTATATTTTTAAATTAGTTTATATTTCCTTTTGGTGACAAAAATACTAATTTCCATTCAGTCTTTTAAAGGGATCTTTATTAAAATTTATCTTTATTTTCATGTTAAAATAACCAAATTTAATACATTACATAATTTTATTTGGTGAAACACAAATTATTAAATATGACTATTTAGATTTGTCAGGTTGATGAAGAAAAATATCAAAACACGATAGAGGAAATGAAATCTCTAAGTTATAATAATCTATCCGACTCTTTTAAACAAGCGAACAACTGATTACTTTTATAAAAAATAAAAAAATAAATAGGTAATCATTTAAATATAAATTTATAATATATATTATATAATGATTGAAAAGACATTATATGGAATATTTTTTTTATAAAATCTTAATATACATGTTTTAAAATTTTCTATTGGTTAGATACCCTTTTAACAAGTTTGATTTGGAAAATAGTAAAACTGTTTTGTGCATAATTTATTATTTTTATATTCATTGCCAAAAAAATAATTAGTTTTCCAAATTTATTTTTTGTATTAAACAATTAGTTATATGAAGTATGTTTCATTTTTGTAAATGAAGTATGTTTTATTTTTATATATTCATCTAAGGACAATAGTTTGACTTATTTGATGATAGTTGCATGCTATATCAGTTAAAAATATTTTCATTGATCAAAAATAAGCTAAAAATATTTTCATTCAGTTAAAAAAATATTTTCCTTCTTCAGCTTGAAAAAGGGAGAATAAATTCTTTAGGTTTATAATCTTTTGACACATTAGACAAAGCACAGTATTAATGAGAATTATTCAAAAGGGTAAAAAATATTTGTCAAACATAATGGATGTTTTAAATTTGCTTTACTCTAATAACGTAGAGTACACAAGTTATGAATATTGTTTTCCCTTTTCAACTGTGCTTTCCATGGGTTTAAATTTATTACAAGTCGTTTCACACAAATAATATGTTTCATTATACAAAATCATTATTTTTATAAAATAGATGGATTTATGTGTTTAATTAAATACATACAAATTACAAAATTATTAAAATAAATACAATATTACAATTCATAAATTTTTCTAAATTAATGATAGATTATTTTAATATGTAATCAATTTTTAAATTCTATTTAAAATTATCACCCGTGGGTTCCACGGGTTTTCACCTAGTGCTAGAGAATAAAAGGGTAGAAATAAGGCATATATTCCTATCTAATAAACGGAACCTGTTTGACACGTGTCCTAACAAAAATTCACTTTCCTCCCAATGTTAAATCCCATTTTTACCCCTGCTTGGTTTCACGTAGCATTACATACGGAAATTATATATGGAATATGGCAATATAGCAATTTGAATGTGGAATTTGGAATATGGATGGAAATCGAATGGAATATT
This sequence comes from Lactuca saligna, assembly GCF_052625555.1. NCBI lineage: Eukaryota > Viridiplantae > Streptophyta > Magnoliopsida > Asterales > Asteraceae > Lactuca > Lactuca saligna. The sequence goes on from NC_136424.1 coordinate 30,475,252, forward strand.
GAATCAATTTCGTTATATGCCCGCATCTTTTTATGGTATCAATATCAATCATATCAATTACATTTAAATTTGATTATTAGGTCGATCTGATCTTATTATGTTCAATATATAATTGAAACATACGAATATGAATCATTCTTTACAGCATCGTCTTCCAACAATCAAGCATCATCCACACTTCAGTTATTAGATATTCAATCAGCGACTTCAATCATTCGGTAAGTTTCTTCTTCTCAAAAGAACGATCAAAAACTTATTTGACAATCATAATTCGTCTGAATATGGTTTTGTTCATCTATCGCTCCCCTTTCTCAATCGAGAGATACCATCGCAAATTACCAATCGTAGGCGGCAGGCCCCCCTCTCTATTTCTCTCTCTCTCTCTCTCTCTCTCTCTCTCTCTCTCTCTTATCGCATTCTGCTTTACTGCTTACGTTGCTTCTTCGAGTTTATCTCATTGAACTATTGAAGGTACGCCTGCGATTGGTAAATAAATAGATTTATATGAATTAGGACTTAGGCCACATTAACGTTGTATGTTATTGTTTTACTTATAATTACCGATTTTATCACTGAGGCTGTCAAATTCTATGTTTTTTGTTTTTTCTGAACCTGATATGCTCGATATATCATAATCTGTAAATCTGTAAATATGGAGAATGTATTCTCATCTTTTTATATAATTCTCTATTTTTTGTTTTTTCTGAACCTGATATGCTTGAATCATTGAGGCTGTCCCTGTTTAATTTTCATCTTTTTATCTGCCTACTACTTCAGGGACATATTGGTAATTTTCACATCAGGGGTATATAGTTTGTTTGAATATGTTTGAATGTTTTATAATACTTTATTGTATTATTCAGAATCTTTTTATCCGCCTACTACTATAGGGACATAATTGTAATTATGTTTGTCTGGACATAATTGTAATTATGTTTGTCTTTATATGTTCTGTGTAATTTTGTTCCATTATTTTTTCTTAATATGTTAGGTCTTTCTGTGTAATTTTGTTCGATTTTAGTTATGAACCTGATATGCTTGATATATCATAATATGTAGCTATGGAATTGGAAGTCAATTCATCAAAATCATCCTCCCTAATAGTATCCTTTCCAGCCATGCTTATCTTTATATAACATAATAAACATTAGTTCCAATAGTTACAAAGTAAAATAACAGAAGGAAAGAAAAATGTATTCCAACAATACAGTACAAAAAAAAAATTATATGTGCAACAAAATTCGAAAATATTACATATAAAGGCATTGTACTTTTGTTTTTCATGTTATAAGTAAGTTCAATGGACGAAAATGCCCTGTTTGTTTTTCATCTTTTTATCCGCCTACTACGCTAGGGACATATTGGTAATTTTCACAGCAACGGTATATAGTTTGTTTGAATATGTTTGAATGTTTTATAATACTTTATTGTATTATTCAGAATCTTTTGAACGTAAGGCAACAACAAGTAGAGAAAATTCACCTTTGTATGTTAATTAATCATTTTCCAGTTACAAATTGACAATGGTAATTAGAACAATTTTTTTCTATTAAATTGGTTCACCAAGTAAAAAAATTGGTTCACCAAGTAAAAAAATTGGTTCACGTCATGTTTATAGGCCAGATTCATTGACGGATTACACAAAGAAACCTAAAAGTACCGTCAAACTCATACAAATAGAAATGTAATTCTGATTATTTTTATTTTTTTAGTTTGAGGGTATTTCTGTCACGTTTTATAGAAATATTTTTTTTTTTCTGTTTTTTGTTATATTTTCCCTGCTTTGGTATTACGTGATTGTATTTTGTATTACTTGATTGATTGGACCCATTTTGAATTAAGAGGCATTTATGTCATGTTTTACTATAATTATATTTTTTGTAATTGATGTGAACCGGTTTAAACCAAAAACATATTAACTAAATCCATTTGTAGACTAATTTCTTTAGTATTGGGAGTAGAGTATCTATGTTTGCCTTATTTTTTATAAACTATAAGGTGGAGGTAGTTATCATTTTTCATTTTAGCTTTTTCTAATGTATACCTATTTGCATATAATTTATAGTGACTACATTCATGTTACTGATTTTGATAACTCAATGATGGTTTGTTTAAAGGGTGTGGCTCGGTTTTTAATTTTACCCGATATTTTGTAGTTTTTCTCTTATTTTACTTATTATGTCATTATATTTGCATTAGATAAAAAAAAACTTATACCTGAACTTACTTGATCGAGACATATTTCTATTAAGTAAAAGATAAAAACACCTTGGTAATTGTAGAACTCTAACATCAAATATGAATAGGGAAAATGACTTATTAAGGTAACTAACTATTTCAGTTGTCTATATATAGGTAATGTTCTTTTTTTTTTTTGTACACATTAAGGTAACTAACTTGTTTTGTTTGTTCACATTTAGGTAATATGATCGGCTATTACCTGTTTTTGCTTATGTGGCATCCACCTGGCATATGAATTGAATACGGTATACCTACGTGGCATGGTGCATATATGGAAAAATGACTTATTAAAGTAACTAACTATTTCAATTGTCCATACATAGGTAATGTTCTTTTTTGTACACATTAAGGTAACTAACTTGTTTTGTTTGTTCACATTTAGGTGATATGACCGGCTATCACATGTTTTTACTTATGTGGCATCCACCTGGCATATGACTTGAATACGTTGCACCTACGTGGCATGATGCATATATTGTCTTCATTCGATTACATTATAACTGTGTCATACGATTCCCCCCTAATTCTAAACCCTAGATCGATCGACGATGGCTTCTTCTTCCTCATCTTATTCTTCAAAATGACAAGATGAATTTCAAGCTGATCATCCATGTGATTGTGGTTTACCATCTCATGTGAAGATTTCAAGAACTCCTGCAACATATTCAACCATATTGATTTACCATCGAGTTTTAACAAACTCTAAATTTTCTTCTACGGTTGTCAGGAGCTCTTGAAATCTTCACACGAGATGGTAAGTCGCAATCACATGGATGATCAACTTGAAATTCATCTTGTCGTCTTGAAGAATAAGATGAGGAAGAAGAAACAAAACAAGTCATATGCTAGGTGGATGCCACGTAGGTGCAACGTATTCAAGTTATATGCCAAGTGGATGCCACATAAGCAAAAACAGGTGATAGCCGGTCATATTACCTAAATGTGAACAAACAGAACAAGTTAGTTACCTTAATGTGTACAAAAAAAGAACATTACCTATATATGGACAACTGAAATAGTTAGTTACCTTAATAAATCATTTTCCTATATATCCACCATGCCACGTAGGTGCAACGTATTCTAGTCATATGCCAGGTGGATGTCACATAAGCAAAAACAGGTGATAGTCGGTCATATTACCTAAATGTGAACAAACAAAACAACTTAGTTACCTTAATGTGTACAAAAAAAGAACATTACCTATATATGGACAACTGAAATAGTTAGTTACCTTAATAAGCCATTTTCCCAATATGAATAAATAGGTTAAGCGGTGTGGTTTTATGCAATTTAAGTAGGTGTGTCTTGTAGAAGGGGTATTTCTGTCACTTGCATATTTCACGCCTCTTCATTAAAAAGAAAAGCATATATGTATGTCGATCCATTATCCGCTGTTATAATGTATCATGAGGTTTGTTAATAGTTATAAGTATGTTCAAAGGACGAAAATGCCCTCGCCACATATATCTCATATCTTACGTATTACATATACAAAATTAATGTGTTACGGGTATATTGGTAAACTTATTTATGGTTGTAAATGATTTTTTAAGAGGCATGTGGCAAAACTGATTGTTTTAATTACCATTATACCATCTGTAGAACTATTTTAAGGATTTTATAATTTTTGTTCTTATTATTAGTACTCCATGGACATAATGGTAATTTGCACTCAACCACATTAACAATTAATACATTTCCTGTTATTTTAGGAATTTATAAATGCTTCGTACCCATTAACTTCTAACAATTGTGTTTTTTTCTATTTTTTTGTAACATTTTTTTAAAATAATTTATTCTTTATATAGCATTGTAATCCATAATATTCAGTTTGTTTTGATAGTTGATTTTCAGACTTTAATAGACGTCACATGGTGTTTCTTGATTGCTCCCTCATTACAAAAAATAATGATTTGCCCTCACACTTCATAAATCATTCACATATTTAAAGATGCATTTTAGTTATCTTCATATTTAACTTTCGATGATTTGATTGCGTTTCTATTTAACATATATTCAAATTTATATACTTTTTTACAAATTTATATTAATTTTAATTTTAAATAATCGATACAAAAGAATTGATAATCTTAACTCTTATTAATAATATCATTTTTTTTATAAATTTTTTACCCATGGTTTCCAAGGGTTGTAACCTAGTATATAAATATAAATACAAAGGTTAGTTTCATTTCCATGTATATCTTCTTCTTCTTTTTCAATAAATTGTCAAGAAATACTATTATTTTGACCTATTAATTTAAGCTTATTTCTGAATTTACTTCTATGATATAATAATTCATGGTATCTACCCTCTGGAGCAGGCTTGCTCGTATGGATAGAGGTTATTGTGACTCGTATGGTTTCAAGAGAGAGCTATTTTTGTTTTTGTAATTATACTATACTAGGTATAAAACCGTGTATTACACGGGTTGATTAAAGAAAATAAAATATTAAAACTCAAATAATAAGTATTTTTTAAAATAAAATTTTGAAATAAAGAATAAAGAAACATAGTAATTGAAATTTATTATAATATTTATTACATTTGATACTTTACATATATAAATATAAAATTATGTGGCTTTTTAATTTTAAAAATTGAAAAAAAAAACATAAATTGACATGTAGATATTATTTGTTTAAAAAATATCACAAAATAATAGGTATCAAAACTCATTAGAGATTGACATGTGGCAAAAAAAAACATTTATTTATTAGAAAGGATATTAAAAAGAAACTTATCAAAAACGATTGTTTCTACCCTTTGATCCTCAGTTTTTTGAAAATAACATTTTTCACATTTTACTTTTACTTCGTAAAATCTTATTTTCAATCTCTCGATTTATAAGTTTCTAAAGTGTCACTTTCATCCCCTTCATTTTTTTTAATGTTTCGTGTTTAGTTCTGTAGTATATATAACTAGGGAAGATTCTTCGCTTTGCGGGGTTGGATATGCCATAGGAATAGACAAAACAGGAACAACATTGGTGTTTCCAAAATTGTCATTGGACTCTTTGTTTGGAACCATGTTGAAGTGTATGTCAACAACAAAGTTATTATCTTCCATACCTAGCTATGATGCTCTTCTCTTCCTAGCACATATCTCAAATCGTAAAACCAAACATGAAATTACAGTTAAGCTGTAAAAACCAACAAAATTTTAAACAAATTAGCAATTCAATTTAAAATTAACAAAACTCATTATTTTTTTAGTTTATGAAAGGTTAAAAAGCTCTTCTCTAATAGTTTGCTCTACTTTAGAATTGAAAAGAGGCATAGTGAGTGACATTCTGAATATTATATTGTGGTCTTATCCTTTAATTTAAATTAACCAACCACCAACTACCAAACATCATTCATAACTTTTTGTAAGCATTTGCCTGATATTATCAGGTAATGTCAATCTTTTAGACAGACAAGCAAAAAAAGTATTTATAATCAAAATCTCTTTTAAAACAACTTAATTTTTTATTTATTAGAAGATACCAGGATGGAATCGTCCAGTAATCGAATTGCTTTCCTGAGCTTGCCTCAAATGCATTGTCAAAGTGTACTTATTCACCTGAAACAAGATCCATCAATTAAACTATTATTTTGTTATTCTCTAGAAAATAATTAAAGATATTTGCTTTCCATAGAACTATATTGATATTTAAGCAATGGAAAAGTGTAAGATTGTAACCTCAAGTGTCCTGATTGGCTTTTGATATTGGGTCAACAACTACTTAAACTGTTGCACTTCTTGGCTCCTCTCATGAGCCCATTTGGGCATACGGGTCGCTCCAGGCCAGAAAAATACCATTGACCATTGACCATTGACCATTTAATGTTTATGTTTATGTCTTGAGATCATCTAATATGGCACTTGGTATACATACAATGAGTTGGCAGGATGTCTCCAGTACCACAGTCTACAACCACACATTCCATTCACATCAGAAACAAAATTACATTTTACATTTTACAAACAGGGAGATAGATGTAGGTGAAGCCTACCTGCTGATATTCCAATTCAAATTTCAAATAATAATCCCTACAACTCTCCACCATATTCGCCAAGCTTTTCAAATTCTTGACTTCTTTACCATTTAATGCAAGAACCTAGACCCATTTAAACATACATACATACATTGCCACAAAGGATCAATAACTCTGTAAAACTAATTCCATTCATGCTTTTTCTCATATTTTATAAATCTAACATGGGTGTTCACAATCTCCTCATATCATATGTTGATATCTGCCAAAAGTACCTTCACACAAAACAAAACCGTTTCACTACTTTATTACACAGAGTTGAATAAAGAATAAAACAATTTCAAAGGGAGAAAAAGTTAGGAACCTGTGAGACAACTACAATCTGTGACACCCTCACGCTCAAACACTTACTTTATGTAATTTGTCATTCCTGAGTACCTCTTTTCAGAGTGGTGTCCCTGTTCTTAAAGCCTCATCCTAACAACCAGTTCAATGACAATGTTTCTCCAATAATAACCTCATACTTTACAAACCAACCATAAATAAATAAAATAATATCATTCAGACCTATCCTACCTCATATGGATATGTGAGAGCAGATGCAAATACTTAATACTTTAGAAACTGAAAAGGCCACAACAACATCATGTGCACCAAGTTGATCCACCTCTATATTATATGTGACATGCCCATTGTCATCATCATCATTATACCAATCTTAAGATTATATACATAAATAACAAATAACCTTTTGGGATTTTTTTTAGACCATTTCTACCTAGATAGCCTTTATTCTTCTCATATGCTGGAAACTGGATTGCAACATGGCTGATACCAGCCATTGCAGGTAGAAGATCATTGTGGTCCACGAAAGATATAAAAATAAATTTCAGTATATATCTATATATAATGTGGTGCATGGAATTGGAGTGGAGTGAAGAGAAAAACTTCAAAACAACAACAAATTACAAACAGCAAGTTATAAATTCTTTCTCTATTAAGCTTAAATGAGTAAAGTTAACCTAAATAGCAGGTTAGTTTCATAAAGGAAAAGTTGTAGCATCCATTGGAAGGACAAAACCAAGAAAAAAATGGAACCAAATTCTTTTGTAATAGGTTACCTACTCCGACAGAAACCCTTATTCGGATTCCAATAAACGGAGGGATGGTGCATAGGCGATTGAGCAGGTGGTGATTAATGGTGACAAAAATTGATTCCTGGCATTCACTTCGTTGCCGATCACATCGCCGATTCTAACATTACACCGATAGAGATGGAAGGGTATGTGTGGAAGGAAGAAAGAGATGGAGGAAGAATGTGGAAGGTCGTAAGAATTAATAGATGAAGCGGTAGGAAAGGTTCGAGAAGTAACACCAGATTGGATAGAACGATAGAACGGGTGGTGGGGGAAGCAAGCAAATACCATGTAACACAACAGGTGTTACAATAAATCAGACATTGATTAAAAAAAATTGGAAGGGGTCCAATCACAACCAAGTCCTGTTCACCTGACATTTCAAAATTAGTGTGTGTGTGTGTGTGTGTGTGTGTATATATATATATATATATATATATATATATATATATATATATATATATATATATATATATAATGACTTTCTTATACTTTTCAGCCATCTATTTTGTAAAATGTCACTTTAAATCCATTGACTTTAAACTTTCTAAAATGTCACTTTCACCCCTTTTATTGTTTAAAGGTTTGTGTTTAACCCCATAATATATATATATATATATATATATATATATATATATATATATATATATATATATAGGTCCAGGTTCATTTGAGACCATTCTAATTTTGTGAGACCGTGAAACCAAATCTAAAAATAATTTTAAAATGCAAAATAAATGGAAAAATTCAAAAATTCTTTTTTTAAATATTATTTTCGGAACTTGAATTAACTAAAAAAAATAAAAAAAAAATCTCGTTTTGTTTTTTGAAAAATACGTGAAATATTCTAAATAGAATATTACACTGACATATTCTAAAAAATAACTTTAAAATGCAAAATAAATGGAAAAATCTAAAAATTCTTTTTTTAAATATTATTTTCGGAACTTGAATTAACTAAAAAAAATAAAAAAAAAATCCTATTTTTTTTTGAAAAATACGTGAAATTGTACATATTCTAAAATGCAAAATAAATGGAAAAATCAAAAAATTCTTTTTTTAAATATTATTTTTGGAACTTGAATTAACTAAAAAAAAATTTAAAAAAATTAAAAAAAATGCATCTCACGGTTTCACAAAATTAGACCGTCTCACATGAACCTAACCCTATATATATATATATATATATATATATATATATATATATATATATATATATATATATATATATATATATATATATATATATATATATATATATATATAATATGATTTTTCTACGGTTATCACCCGTCAATTTTGTAAAATGTCACTTTGACCCATTGGCTTTGAACTTTAAAAAATATCACATTCACACACTCTGCTTTGTAAACTATCATCGTTACCCCCATCCACAAACAATTTTGTTAGTGATATCGATCTTTTATATTTATTTACCTACAAATATAAGTGTACTTAACTTTCATCAATATAACGGTTAAAATTCAATTTATAAAATGTATTAGCATTGCCGCAAAGCACAGCGGGCAAGATATTAATTATATTTAGTTTGCACTCTTATTCATTCTTTGTCCCACGTTGTCTTATACTAGTATATAATAGTTACATTTCCCTTATATAATATAATTCTCTTGATTGAGATATCTATAATCTTGGTAGTTGTATATGTTTATTTCTAGTCTAAAAGTAAATATAAAATTTCCTAAGGCACTAAACTAGGGCTGTAAACGAACTGAACGTTCGGCGAACCGTTCATGAACTGTTCGGCGGGAAGTTCGTTTATGTTCGTTTATTTAATAAATGAACGAACATGAACAAAAATTACCGTTCGTTTAGTTAAATGAACGAACATGAACAATGGTCTCGTTCGTTCATTTATGTTCGTGAACGTTCGTTTAGGATGTTTGTTTACGTTCGTTTATGTTCATTCGTTTAAGTTTATTTATATTCATCTATATTCAATTATTTTTTTATTATATAGCTATATTATATGTTCGTTTATGTTCATATATGTTCAATTGTGTTTTTTTATCTGTGTTCGTTTATGTTTGTTCATTTATGTTCGTTTAGCATGTTCACGAACATAAATGAACGAACATGAACAAAGTAATTTGTTAAACAAACGAACATGAACAAGAAAATCTCGTTCGTTTATCCGTTCGTGTTCGTTTTTTGTTCGGCTAACTTAAACGAACGAACATGAACAAGACCTAATTCGTGTTCGTTTGGTTCGTTTACAGGCCTACACTAAACTATTGAAAAACAAGTTTTCATATGTTAATACTTCGGTATATAACTTATTCTCGTGCAACGCATGATCATATATCTAATCATTTGATAGTTGATAATTTTGATTTTTGTTTTTTTGTTTTTGCCTTGATTTCTATTTTTTTTTCAAGAACATAAAATGAAATGCACTTATTTTCAAAGGATTAACCATGAGCTAACAAGTAACCATTGTCATAGACTTTTGTTTAATCTACATAGCAAGCAGAACTCATATAAAGATTTTAAAATGAGAATTAAAAGTTGGAAAAAGAATGACTTTAAACGAGTCTAAGATGATTAAGTATCAAAAATTGAAAAAGAGTTACCTCATATAGGTCTTCGGTCTAAGTTGTGTAAATTAAATGAAACCATCTTGTATTTATCCGAATAAGGTCCAAAGAATATGTTCTCCATGTATATGTTAGTGCTTTGTAGGCGATATGGTTACTCTAATGTATTAATGTTCTTTTTGTCACATGTCACACTCTTATTCAATTTGTCAGATGTTATTTTGAGTTCAATTTTTTTTTTCAAATGTCATTTTATGAGTTTTTTCTATTTTATTAAATTTTACATGATACTTTAATATAATAATTGCAATAAATGTAGTAATAAATATCAAATTCATTAATAAACTTACCTTTTAATTTCAAAATTTCTAAATTAAAGCTCAATAGTTTCTTATGTTTATTATTTAAATTATTTATTTAAATTTAAAATATAAAAACATTTTAATTATAATAATTCATTGTTTTTTTCATTTTTTTCAAAATTCAAAGTTTTCAAAAATTTTAACATTTATATTTAATTTTTTTTAATGAAGCCATGTAATAGTATAATGATATGTCAAACTTTGTGTAAAAAAAACTTTTATGGTTCCCGAAATACAATAAATAGAGTTCAAATGGATATAGATAGAAGGTAATATGTTAAAGCATCTCCAATTAGAGAGATTTTTTAGAAATCAATTATTTAAAGTGTTTAATAGGGCAATTTTTTTGGGTCGATATCATTAAATATTTTTATTTTACTAATGTGTTGTTTGTTTTTTGTTTGCAGATTTTTTTGGCATTTTCTGTTTGCGACTTGCAGACCACGTACAAACATTAGACTTCATATACTGTTTGTTTTTTTGAAGACTGCAGATAGGCCTGGCAATGGAGCGGGTTTTGACCCTGATCCGATCCAAACCCTTAACAATTATACGGGTTTGGAGCATCGTTTTGGATTCGTTTACCCGTTAACGACCGGTACCCACCAAACCTTTTATTAAAAGGGTTGGGTATGGGTCATCACCGATCCACTCAATTTATAACCCGCCCCATATAAATTTTAAAATTATACATTTATATTTTATATTGCCTAAAGTTTACATTAAATATCAATCAGAAGTCGAAAGAGAAAAGGCCAAAGACTAAACTGTTTTTACATAGGACTCGACGACTCAACTTCGATACTTCCAGTCTTCTCCTAAGAGTCATGATTTCATTTCATTTATATTTCATCATGTAATTACCAATTTCATTTATAAATCAATAAGGTCATTTATCAATCGGAGATAACTAAAATAATGATTTTAATTCCAATAAAAAGTCTTCGAGTACATAATGTGTTTTCTAAATCAACCTTTAGTTTTATTTAATAAACGTGATTTTCTAATTTAAGTACAATGTGTTTGATTATTCAAAAAACTACGGGTTACGGGGCGGGTTTGGATATCTGCTGATTCGATGGATAAGGGTATGGGTTTGATTATTAAAAACTCTGCGGGTTACGGAGCGGGTTTGGATCGGATTTTGAAATTTTTTAAAAGGGTTTAAATCAAGGTCGATTCGCTCCAAACCCACCCCATTTCCAGGTCTAACTGCAAACCTAAAAAGGTATGCGCATCATCTTGACACAAACGCGGATCAGAGTGTTCAGACCTCTTCAAACATCTTCTAGCTTATGTATATATATATATTTGTTTTTTTCTAACCTTTATATATGATAAATAGTTTGAAAAAAAAAAGTTACAGCCTTAAAGAAAAAAGTTTTGACGACACAATAAGAACCTTTTGTGAAAAATTTATAAATAAATATTTAATTACAATAATGGTTGTTGGAGCTATTTATATAGATATGAAAAAAAATATCCTAATATTGTCCTATATTTTTTATGCCAAATTTTATAAAACATTATTTAAAGCATTATGATTTATTTTTTGAGAAAAATATTTATGGCCATTTTTTTTAACTAATTTAATTGAAAAGCTAAAATAAAAATTCTAAAAACTTTCATTTATAATCAAAGCTTATTTTCTTCCATTTTATATGTTAAATTTTCTTTTATCCCTAATTACAATGTTTAGGTATAACTTTGCTACCAAAGTTAGTTGATTTTTATCAAATATATACATTAATTCTTACTATTTTATTTTCACTTTTTATATAATAATACATAAAAGTTGATCCACATTTGTTAATTATCTATAATAAAATCATAAATTATTGAAAAATTATTTTAAGTTTCTTAAAAAACCAGTTTAATTAGATTTTAGTGTATTCTAACAGTCTGCAGATGTTAAAAAACAAACGGTTTTCTTATTTCAGATTGCAGACGTTTGATATATTTCTTTTATTACAGATGTCTGCAGATATGGTCTGTAAACTGCAGATATTTTGTGTCAAAAAAAACAAACAACACCTAAATATTTTTATGAGTTTTCTACAATTAACCCCGATTATTTAGTAATATTCATTTTTACCGTCTTAATTGTATTTACCACTCAGTGTTTTATTATTTATTGGGTAAATTACACCATTCGTCCCTCGTGCACATGCCAGAAAGCGTGTTTAGTCCCTATTTTCAAAAATTAACTCGGACCGTCCCTCATTTGGTTAATAGTTGCATGCTACATCCCTCATTAGTTTTAATTTGCGAGTTACGTCCCTTGCGAGACCTAAAATGACAATTATGCCCTTTTATATTTCTTTTCAATTTTACTTAATGTTATAATTATTATTTTTTTAATTTAAAAATAAAAGAAAAAACAATATGGCCCCATTTCATGCCCCCACCCCCAACAAATCATCGGATGAACACCACCTGTATCTCTCAAACACCATACATCCATCGCCAACTTCCCAATTCAAACCTTCTTCGTCAAACATATACCTTATAACACCTTAAAACCCACCACTAGCTTCCTACCTCCTCCATTTTCGAGTTACATCACCATCGGACACCCTTGCTGCACCCCTGTTCATCATCACAAACCGTACCAACACCCAATTTAAACCATACCTTCAAAATTGGAAAACCCACCACAGTCGGAACCACCTTCGTACAACCTGCACCATTCGAACAAGGTATGATAAGAATGAAAATTCTGATTTGCACCAATTGTGTTTAGATTTTTTTGGCTCGATCAGAACCCGCTTCTCCGATCTAAATCTCCATCATCTTCGATTTATAAGTTTAGGGTTTAGTTTGGTTTCATTTGCAGGTTCAGGTTTCATTTTTTGAGGTTTGAGTAATGACCGGTGGTGATTGCAGGAGGTGCTAGCAGTCTATGAGACAAAGTGAGAGAGATGACCGATTAAATTCAAAGAAGTAGAAAGGAAATTGGGGAAAGGATCAATCGCAACTTACTTCTCTCTTTTCGATATTCTAATTTGCTGCAAATTGAGAACAATTAAAATGAGAGGCGACTTAGGGTTAAGTGGAGATATGAGATGGTGGTGGTGATTGTGGTGTTGTTGATGATTCCACCGGCGATGGTGGTGCTATTGATGATTCCATGTACAGTTCCTTCTTGAGTTCTAGGGTTTGATAGAGGCGATTGGAGGAGGATGAAGATCGACTGGTCCGATTTTGGTTTATCGCGTTTAGGTGAAGGTGAAGGTGGGGCTGATGGGGCTTTGTCGGCGTTGGGAGTGGCCGAAGAATGGGGGAAAAACGTAGAGGAATACGTAGGAGGGGGAAGCGGGGAGGGGTGGGTTCATGTATGTTTATTTATTGTTTTTTTTTAATCTAAAAATAATAAACAAATAAGAAGAAAATTAAAAAAGAAATAAATAAGGGCAAAATTATCTTTTTATGTCTAGAGGGACGAAACGTGCACGTTTTAAACGAACGAGGGACTATCCGAGTTAATTTCTGAAAATAGGGACTAAACACGCTTTCTGGTATGTGCACGAGGGACGAATAGTGTAATTTACCCTTATTTATTTGAATAATTAATTTGTTTCCATTTAATATTCAATTTCAAAATATTAACTTTGTTACTTCAAAAAGTATCGTAAAATGTTACGTGCATAAAATTAGAATATCGCCTTCAGATTTGTTGCTTTTTATTTTAATTCGATGTGTTTTTATTATGTTGATTTATGTATGAGATTTTAATATATACCCTAGGACACATAAAAGTATTAAATATGAAGAATATTATCATAATTAAATATAAAACACATCAATAAAAAATATTTAATTTATCAGTTAACTGATGTTGATTTTTTTTTAAAACTATTATATATATTAAACCAAAACTTCTTATAATTATTTGTCTTTCTCATTTCACAACAATAGTTTTCGTAAGAAAAAACTAGGATGAGCTTAGGCGGTACCTGTCCTACTATGCGAGAACCGGAATTGAAACTGGAATCGACGGTTTCTAGAAAGTTAGAACCGGAACCGAAACCGGTGTAAGCAGTTCTTAAATTTTTGGAACTAGTCTCGGAACCGGCAGTTTTGGTTCCGAGAGTGGTTAGCCCGTTACAACAACTTTGTTAACTTTTATCGATAAAACCACAATTTAGTTCGGTCAAATCCATTCGGACGAAAGACGGACCAAATTAGAACAATCCATTAATTTAATAGATAAGTACAATTTTGCCATGTGGCAATCTCCAAGCCCCCCAAAATCGAATTTTCCCGCTTCTTTTACTAAACTAAATTGCCCAAAATGCCCTTAATTTCCTTTTGTAATCCCTGTAAAGCAACCGTGATTTTAGAATTTATATACTTCAATAATTAAAAAAAAAAAAAAAAAAAAAAAAAAACTATTTATCCACAATATACATATTTTCCATATTGAAGTTGGCATTACCATATCTTCTCCCCTTTAATTAGTTTATTTTATTGTTAAGATCATCAACGTTTTTTCATCATTATATTCCGAATAAGGTAAATCGCAAAAAGTAGAGAAATAGATTTCAATCCACGTATTCTTCATACAGTGGTTTTTCTACTCTTGTTTTCGTTTTCACCTCTTCCACCAAAGACAAATATTAAACAACAGCAGATACTTTCATAATTCATTTTTAATGTTTATGATTTATAGTTTTACTCAAATTTTCATTAAAAAATTGTACAATGAATGTATAAAGAACAGTTTCCGTTTAAACAACATACAATAATTTTGTTACCTGTATAATCAAATTTTGCCTACCAAGTTCCCATTTTTTGTTCTAAGGTCCGATTTCACTAGCCATGTGAAAGTACAAAACTTAATTTCTGTTAATAGCTTTGTACTTTCACATCATTTTGTATAAAATTTATCTATTATTTAATAAATATCATTCTGTTTGATTTGCTATTCTTATTGAAATAGCATTGTACTGATCGAAAATATATGTAAATCAACTCAAATTCTGACAAAGCTTTTACTTGCATTCAAATTTATAAAAGGAAATGCATTAAAGATGGCATATTTAACGGAATAACAGGATAATACCATTCTATGATTTCATATAAATTCAGATTACTATTTAAAATGTTCATCATTCTCACCCGATTTTATTCCCCTTTGTCATCCATTGTTTCACGTTTCTAACGTTCATATATATAGCTTTCTACAACACATTGCAAATCTGGTTAGCCTTTTGAATTTGTCATTGTTCTTTATTTCATTGTGTTTTGTATTTACTGCAAGTTATAGCTAACACATTGCAAATCTGGTTAGCCTTTTAAATATTGTAAAAACATGATCCCTTCAGTTGTTGTAAGAGGAATTAAATTGATTCTTACTTTTTATGCCTACAAATGTTCTTATCCAATAAAATTATAACAAGTGTCATCTTTCCATATTTTTTAAACTAAACCATTAAAACTATATTAGGAATATATCAAATACAATTAAATTGAATGGTGATTTGTCATAATTTTAGTGTGTAGGAATAATTATAGGAATAAAAGATAAGAGACAATTTAATTCTCCGGTTGTAATCATCATTCACATATTATTTGAGATTAAAAATGCAATCGGCTCATAACCTTCTCATATATAAGCATTCTTTCTAGTTTTTCTGTCTTTGCTTTTCCTCCTCGTCATTCGTTTTCTATTGTAGCAAATCCAATAAACAAAGGTATAATTCTATTTTTTACAATTCAACCATTTTGTTAAGCTTTTGTACATAAACACAGGCAAATATGGAAATTCTGATAATGTCATGCTATTTTTCATTTTTTTTTTTGAACTATAAACATATTCATGTAATTTGAATCTGCTTATTTGAACTATATTTCGTATTTATATGTTTAATTACTTACAGAAAAACAAAAGCACGATTTTCTATCATGATGAGATAGCATCCATACATGTAGTTGATATATAGATGAGATAGCATCAAATGAGAAATGATTGTTGTAATTTTATAAATAATTAATATGATTGCTTTAAGGAAATAAGTGATTGTTGTAAATATTTTAAGAATAACTTTAGTAAATTTTAAAAGGGTATTGTTATCCTTTTTTTAGTTTTTGATGGATCAAAACATGGATACAATAAAATTTCTACAGGTTTTTATGGTATTTTTCATGATAATTTTTTTGAGAATCAATGTAGTAAATATCAATCGTACGTGGAATCCTTGAGTAATCAAAATACTCTTTTTTGTTCCCTAGATCTGCGTGCCCATACCCCGTCATCTTTTTAACGAATTCAATCAGGTGCTGGAAACTTAACATCAACTGTCGTCCGACGTCTGAAAGTATCAGATCAGTTTAGCGGCAGTGGTGGTAATGACTCCACCGGCTAATCTATAATATTAGTGGTGGCCCGCCACCTATTGCAATCCACCGGAAACCCAAATGACTAAACGTAATTTCTCATTTCCAGATGCAACACCGATGAGAGGTCGACACACAACGCAGAAGACTAATAGTGTCTGAACTCTGAAACTCATCGGTGTTTGACATAATAGGAAGATCGTTGTTGGAGATTCTTGACCATTGGTATGATTCGTTCATAATCATCCGGTTATGAAACTCGATCAAATAGGGATCGATTAGGACATCGGATTGTTGGATAGAGTAAATGGAGGATTCATCCGTAAAATTATGGTATGTGGTTTAGGGTTGACCCATTTAGTGGAATGTAGGTATGTAGTTTAGGTGACCCATTTCTTGAAACATACTAAGCAACATAATACTACAAATTTACAAATAACTATTACATTTAAATTGAATTTTTACCAAAAATTTATGAACTTTTTATTTTGTATCAATGTTTTTTAAAATTCATATTTATTTCATGTTAAAAATCATATCAAATAATTAACTAATTTATACTTTAATAATAATAATAATAATAATAATAATAATAATGTTTTTACGTCTTGGGTTTACATCTTAGAAATATTAATTGTGTTTAATATAAATTTTATTTGTTCATATTTTATTTTATCAATAGTATATCAATTTAGGATAAACATACTTTTAGTCACTTTTAGTAAACCACACTTCATCCATCTTATTAATTAATTTATCTATAAATATGTATTGGATTTTTTTTATGTTAATTACATCACTAAAATGTTTTGTTTATTTTATAACAATTCAATTTCAATGATATTTTGTGTTTATTTCTCTTTACTCAATCTCATTACTTTTATCTAGGTTCTAAATAACGTAAGGCGTGACTTGGCGACAATGTCAAACCTCAAACTTTCTAAATTAATGATATATTATTTTATTAAATAATTAAATTTTAATTCTATTTAAAATTAACACTCGTTGGTTCCACAGGTTTTAACCTAGTATCTTCTAAACAGGTCTAAATAACACACACATATTCATATGAAATACTAACACACACACACACACACACACACACACATATATATATATATATATATATAAACCGGTTCCGACGGTTACCGAGCAGGTAATGGTTCCGAAAAAATGAGAAACGGAACCGGAACCACTTAAGGCGGTTCCATAACTTTAGGAAATGGAACCTCTTAAGGCGAATTTAAATCAAGAAGAATTGGCAGTTCCGAAGCGGTTCCGGTTCCAAAAGCAGTACCCAGTTCCGATGTTCATCCCTAGAAAAAACTGCAAAAATGGTCCATGTAGTATGCAATTTTTCAAGAAAAAGGTCTAAATTACTAAACTTTTAGATTGGTGGTCCTTTTGAGTAAGTTTATTTGTGATTTTAGTCCCTCGAAAAACTAAAAGACTATCATACCCTTAATATATTTATTTTCCATTTTCTTTCATTTTTTAAAGTTGTTGTTGTTATTATTATTATATGGGCCCACATACCCACCCCACGCCCACCCCATATATACCTCCTTCCTTCTCTCTCTATCGTCCCTACCTTCATTTTCTTTGTTCTTGAAAAATGTCCACCATTACCACTTTCTTTCCAAAAAAATCTTAATTCTTGAACTACTTAGCAGAAGTGGATTTTATTTCAATTTAATTTCATGGTCCTTTTTTTCAATATCACCAATCTCAGTCCAACCACTGCCAAGGTCTTTTATCGTAGGAATTTTCAATAGGTTTAGATTGATGAATCAATGGAAGGGGACCAAAAGAACCCAGGAAAATTGTCTATGGTTTATTGATGTGTAGATCTTGATGTTAATGTTGCGTAAGCATCTTTGGTAAATATCATCCTGTAGATCTTGATGTTATTGTTCATCATCTGAGTAGAGATAAATGCAGTAGATTAACCCAATCTATGGCATAAATTGAGGAAAAAATAAACTTTTGGATGATTAAATGCTTCATCGGTTTATGCCCCCAAAGAGGAGTAAATATGTGATTGTATAGGGATCGATTTCCATGGCAGCCACTGGTTTCGTAGGTGATGATGACGATTGTGGTAAAACTTTTCCTAGTTTTATGATGAAGAGAGGATTAAGATAGATATGGAGAGAAGGGGTCGTTTTAGTAGTAGCGCTTGAAGATATAGAAATGGATTGTAATCCCAACTGTTGAGGCTTGTGCGATTGAAGTTGGTGATATGGTGAAGATATTATTTGGTCGCAAAGTTTTGATGGGCGAATAGACCATGTTTGAAGGCGGGAACCAATAGAGTGTATAAGACAAAGGAAATAGAGGATGCGTCCAGTAGGGGAACTATACAACAATGCAGACCATAATGCATGATGGAAAGACGCATCTTCATACACAATGGTTCCTACATTGGTCAGACTAATGGTATCATAACAAAATAGGGTTTGCAACACGGCCTCTGGGCAAACATCCGGCTTCGGGAGTTTCACCCTTCTACTACCATTTACGCTCTATTGTCTCACCTTCATTTTCTTTTTTCACCAAAATCAAAAATAAAATAAATAATCTACTCAACCTAAATCTTCATTCTCGAACTCTATTATTTGTGTTGGATTTAGTGTCTAATCCCATAACTATAATTGGTATGTACTTGACCCAGGAGTAGCATGGTCCATTTGGGTTGTATGGCACCAGAACAATTTGTAAGGATTGACTTATGAGGAGAGGATATTTATGATTTATTAATATATTATAAGTTCTAATATATTAATATGAAATCATATTATTTAATTAGTATTGATCAAGAATTAATTTGGAATTAATTTTGTAATCAAAAGAGACTAATTAAATATAGGGGGTTGATTTGGTAAATCATTCATTCTTATGGCGTGGGCCAATGATACAAGATCTTATGTTGGGTTAAACCCATATGGTGACCCATGGATGCTCCATAGAGGTTAAAACCCATGAAGCATGAGGAATGTGGAAAGTCATGGCTATTAAGGCTTACATGGTGTAACCTTAATTCCACCACACTATATAAGTAGCCCCTAAGCTACCAAAATGGTGACCTTAGTGTTCTAGAGAGCTATAGTCGATTTTGAGTACACGTGATCTTCTCTCAAGTCCTTCTAATTGTTGGTGGTGTTGTGTGAAGCATTTAAGGCATCACACTTGGGGTGCTAGGCTCTTAAAGGTCCAAGGAATCAAGCTACAAGAAAAGGTATGTTATTCTACTAGATTTTTGTATTACATATACTTCATGGTATGCTAGTTAGGATGAAACCTTGGATATCAAAGTTTGCATGTATAATAAAGAAAACATAGATCCAATGTTTCTAGGGTTGCATGCACACCTTAGAAGTGTCAGAATGCTCAAAATCCTTTAATTTGGTCTTCAGTCTCCTTAGTGCTTGATCTTTTGTCTTCTTATTTCTCTCCTCTTTTCTTTTCTTTTCTTTTTGTTTTTTTTTCTTTTTTTCTTTTTTCTTTTTGTTTTTTTAGGAGAGAATGCTTGAGCTTGGATTTTCTTTTGTTTTGCTTTTTTCTTTGTTTTTGTTTCTTTTTTTGAATCTTCTTTTATTGTCTCTTTTTGTTTTCGTTTTCCAATTTTCTTCATTTTTTATGTTTTCTTCTTGTCTTTCTTCTTAGAAGGTCTAAGGAATTTTACCATATAACATAGGACTCCAATAATATGAAAATGGAACAATAGATAGATGCTAACATGAACACTTAATGATCATTTACAATGTGTCAAGATCTACTAAAAAGGGTAGGATATGACTCAAAACATTGGTGTTACGGAAAAAAAAACTTGGTCCCAAAAATGTAAATTGGGGGACCCGTCTCAAAGTTCATCAAGCACCTCAATGTAAGGTGTGATAAACATAACCTATCTAACTATCTACTCAAGACCCCTAGAAAAATGATAACTTATCTTAAAAAGGTGGTGAGAATCTAACTAAGCAAGACTCAGGAGTACTAAGGGTATTCCCCCAAAACCAAGATGTGAATCTTTAATGTCTTCAAATACCTTACTAGGTTAATCTTTGCTTGCACACGTTCTCATAACTAACCACTTCCATCCGTATCTACACCCAATCAAGCTACATGTGTCTGACCCCGCACACAAACAACCTCAAAGTGATCTGTGATGAGGCTCATAGTGTGTCTCATTTGTCCAATACAAGGAATTCCATGACAAGACCCGATACCAATCTATGATTCAATACTTATGAATCAACGCAATGGTACATGTAGGGATGAGAAGATAAGAGAGAACAAAAATGCATGAAGACCTAAGCTAGAATGAAACTAAAAAGTATGAAAATTAGAAAAGAAAGAAACAAATATGAAATATTTTTGAATTTTTTACTAAATTTTTATAAATGCCCTAAATGAATTACTTTAAATGCAATTATTTACAACCTAAATGGAAAAAAAATAAATGATAAAAAAACCTCACCCCAAGCTTAAAAGGAAGCATTGTCCTCAATGCTTAGGATGAGAGTAAGGAAGGACTGTCAAGTCCACCAAGAAAATTACACCCTTTGCTTGAAAATAAAACATAATATAATGGTAAAAAGTGGTATAGATCCTCGAGGAAATAGTTGTATTCAGTCACCAATGCACTCCAATAGAACCAGTGTAATAAAACTAACTAACTACAATTAAACGAAAGGGGGGAGGTATGATTGTTTGAAAACTAAAAGACTTAGAATAACTAAAATACCTGCAATTAAGAAAGATGGTGAGATGCTCAAATATTGGAGAGAATTGTTCAAACATGGCAATTCAACACAATGAACATTTGTGTGTGTATCGTTTGGATTCAATATGAAGCTTATCATTCATCCCAAATTGGTTATAGCAATCATGAAGCATGATATGCCAAGATTCCTCAAAGGTAGTATGTATGTTCAGGAATCCCACAACACACATTCTTAATCAAAATAAAGGATTCAGTTGAAGTAATTGAACCCAAGGAAGTTGATTAGCCTTAAGAATGAAGGAATCCCTAATTCCTTGAGGATGTCAATGCCTACACATCCATAAAGGAGTCATGATCCATAAGCTACAGATGATTTCTAGCATAATAAAGCATTTGTTCTAAGCAAATTTAATGATTCAATGATAAATCAAAGAAATAAACCACCAATTGCTCATTCAAAGACCAAGCTCATGATCAAGTATTAAACAAGCATAAGAATTATGAACTAGAATCATAAACATAAGATAAATGACAATCAAACATGAATCCTTCAAAACCCACAAATATCCAAAGGTTTTAGCCCAAGTCAACCAAAATAAAAATAAATAAATAAATAAATAAATAAAAAATAACCACTCATGGCAACAAGATAACAATCACAAAAGTGTTTTTGCATCAAGAAACTAACAATTACTAGAAGGATGAGAATAATGTAGATTGAGCTCTCAAAAATCGCCTCCAAGGTGCTCTAATGGTGGAAAATTGAAGTGTGGCTGCCAAACCTAACCCTCAAGGTAAAATGGTGAGCAAAATGACCAAAATTCCCCAAAGTGTACAGTTGCACGGGTATCCTCTCAAGTTTGCACGATTGAGACCTCCACCCTCGCACATGGTGTTAAAATGCTATTGGCTATTTTTCTCTACTACTCCACCCCACTACTCAAGATTCCTTTGGTCCCCTCTACACCTCACATGATTCAAATTTGGTCAACCATCTTCAAGATTCAAATGAATAGTCTACGCCAAACAACAAGAGTCCATGACTCATTTTCATAAGCCCACTTCATCTAAGTCTTCAACATTTTAAGCCCAATTCTTCTTTGATGGATCCGAAAGGCCCAATAATGCCTCAAAAGCCCACCAAGCCCATATCTAAGCTAAACCGCAACCACATCAAGACTCCAAAACCCTGCAAAATACCTCATGCAAAATAGAAAGTATCTGACATGATCCATGATAAAGAAAATAAAGAATATATAATGCAAGGCTAGTAAAAAGGGCTAAAAAATTAAAGTACACTTTAAAAAATGAACTAAAATAAACTATCAAGTTTCAAAGCGGGACCTATGGATGGAATGTCCAAAAATGCCGGAGATGAAGGGGCTTTGTTAGAATACAAATTTTTGTGTTCGATTGTTTGAAGTGTGGTTGTAGTGGATCTGGGTTTTTAGGGTCGATGACAAGAGATCTGTAACGAGATTACAAAGTAGATTTGGGCGATGATGAGGATAGTTAAGCAGTGATGGTGGCGGTGATGGTGGTGACGAACGGTGGATGATGGATGGTGGTTTTAGACACTATTTGTTCTTGAGTATGTGTGAGGTGTTTTTGATTTGAAAAAGATAAGATGAAGAACACCATGAGTGAGAAAGACAAAGAGAGTGGGCCCACATTTATATTTAAATTAACATTTATATTTAAATAAAACTTTAATTTAAATAGAATAATTTCTAAAAAATATCAAGATGTGCAACTTAGTTTTTTTAATTTGAACATGGACCAAAACTATAATGAAGCTAGCTAAAAAAACTAACAATCCAAAAAAAATCATAATTTTAATTAAAAATTAAAAAAAAATTGCATATCAATGTTTTTGCAGTTTTGACTTTTCATAATTTTAGATAATGAAAGTGTTCCTTATTTACAACTTTAGCCTTATAATTTAACATCTCCATTTAACTTCCCCATAAACTTTCATTATTTATGACTTTGGCCCATATTTCGAATTGTCTTACAAATTTTGATAAATTTCCCCCGCTTTTTCTTGTTACAAATTTAATACTTTCCTTTTGTGTGACTTTGGTCCCTACACTTTCATATGTTGGTAGATTTCACCTCTTACTTGGTAGAATGACAATTTTTATCTTCTTACTTTGTAGAATGGCACTTTCCACCCCTCCACTTTGTGGAATATCATTTTTACACCCTCAAATTTGAACAACGATAAATTCCAACTCTTCAACTTTCATATATTGTCATATTTATAGGTTTGATCCCTATACTTTCTTATATTTCCATGTTTGGTCCCTCCAAACAGTGATAAATAGTAGTATTTTCTTTGTGATTATAAGTAAAACCTTATATGTTTTTCCCAAGGCGGGGAGGGGGCAATTTATAGTTGTCAATGAATAGAAAATGTTTAATTTATTAGTTATGTTTAGTAAAGTTCATGAAAATCTACTTTGACAAAAAAAAAAAAAAAAAAAACCACTAACGATAAGATTGAAGGTTGCTGCTGTAAATACTCTTGGAACCTAACTATTACTTATTTTTACATTATCAACATAATATAATGATATATGTCTTTCCTGAGAAACTACTTGTTTGTTATCTAAATTAAATCAATGTGTTTAGTTAGTTTTCGTCCGCAATTCCTCTATGCAGACTTGGTGTTTAGAATGATCCCGACATCATCGTTCGATCATCTAATGATTTGCATTACATAACATGTATTATAAAAAACGACTTCTGATACGGCCGAATAGAAAATACATGAGAAGAGTAGCTTACGAATTATTTAATTATATACGCATGGACATCAACGACTACCAACAAATGTTATTTGTCGTTTAATATGTATGGTGAAATCCCCATTTAATATAAATAACAACCACATTACATGACTTCTTCTTAACATTTTTAATTATATCTCGTCGATCAATCACTAATACAACAAAAATTCTAGTTTTAAAATATGTTCTCTTCTATGTAGTTTCACAATATTTTATTATCCTCGCATAAGAAAATACCTAACACAACTATTTCTATTAAATTAAAAATATTTTTTCACACTCACACACCACCCACACACACACAAACACACACACACACACACACACATATATATATATATATATATATATATATATATATATATACACACACACATAGAGAGAGAGAGAGATATGGCAAAAAAACCCGTACCCAACGGGTACCCGAAACCCTAACCCGAGTTGACATGGGATGAGGACGAGGATGAGTATTACCCGAATATAAAAAGCGGAGATGGGGATGGGGGTGGTTCTACCTGTCGGGTACCCATACCTGTACTCGAAACAGGCCTTGATGGGTATCCAATATATATATATATATATATATATATATATATATATATATATATATATATATATATATATATATATATATATATATATATATATATATATAGTATTAATTATGTTTTTATTTTTAATAATGCATAAGCAAATGTTCAGTAGATAAAATAAGGTTTTCTAACAATCAAACATATAGTTTTGGGAAAACTTTTTATGTCTTTGTTTGCAAAGAATGATTTAATTTGTAACCTTGAATGTTATTGTTCGTGTTTGAAGATATTCAGTGATTATAATGTTTTATATTAGTTCTATTAGTTTTTGTTTTGTTGGTTAATATATAATTATGAGTTATTTTTCATAAAAGTTCAAAACTTTGTAATGGGGAAAATCTCCAATTACCCATTGGGGATGGGGATGAGGATAGTTTTCTAATCCCCGATGGGGATGGGGTCGGGTATGAGGAACACGAAACCCGGTATACACGTACCCATTGTCATCCCTATATATATATATATATATATATATATATATATATATATATATATATATATATATATATATAAATAAATGTGTTCATTGGTCAACCCCTAAAATTATTTTCAAACCTGAACACGACTTTTATAATAAACGGTTTGGCGAGTTGATGTTAGAAAAAACTCAACCCAAATTTATTTATCTTTCATTTCGAGTATTTGTTGTGTTAAGAGTAGTGTTGACAATTGTGTATATATGATGTTAAGGACAAGGTTGACAACATCTAGCCCAAGGTAATACGCCGTGTCTAAAATCATCCCAAGCGTTGCTTAATTTTGTAGCTTTATCTGTTATTAAGAAATAAAAAAACAATTAAATTTCATTATGAATGGGGTTGATGTTTTAAATACAATAAGTATTTTTTTTTTTTTTTTGCTAATATCCTTTATTTAACTTTTGAAAATTAACATATTTCTCAAACATTGTTTATATTTGTTTTCAAATTGAAATTGTAACATTAAAACATATAAATTTGGTATCTTTGTTATTTCTTAAAAAAAAAAAAGTAAAAACATCCGTTTCTTTAAAATTATGATATAATCACAAATTTCAAAACTTTTATCGATATCAATTAGTTTAATATCTTTTAGTATTTGAAATAACGGTAACCACTTATTTTCAATGACTTGTTAAAACCTAAAGTAGGTTTAAAAGAATAATAAACGAATTCTTAATTGATCTGTTCAATAACTGGATTGGTCCAGATCATGATTTGTTCCCGTCAATATGGTTTTGGTTGGAATGAGTATCTTACATGCACAACGCAAGTTGAACACTTACAAAATGATCAAATATTAATGTTTTGACCCCCCTTAGAGTTAAAAGATGCAAATTGAGCCGATAGCTTCTAAACCAAATACTTAGTCTTTGTTGAAACGATGTTAACACATAATAACAAAGTATAATAATTGTTCATACTAAATTATCTATGTTTCTAATAAGGTTTATCTGCTCAAAATTTATTTAAATCAAATATCCATAAATTTATATATCATTATTAACTAATTCGTCAATATATAATTTAATGTAATTAACATAATCTAGTATAGTGATATATTATGCACTTAGGTTGAACATTATACTTCCCCCGAAGGGTACAAGGTGCTAAAGGGGGCCAACATGCATCGATGGGCACACCATGCCGGTTATGACAACCCTTCAGATTCTCCTCCCCGTTGTGGTTACCACATAGGCAACTCTAGCACATACTATGTACTTCACTATTTAAGTGAAAACTGTTAAAAAAATGAAACAGTTTAAAAAAATGTACTAGTTGCAAGACGAGTCGATGGAATTAGAGGATTAAGGAGGGAGGACCGCCGCCTGCCAAAGGCCAGAACTACTGTTGGTGGTGACCGAGGGGAGGTTGTCGTTGGTCAACGGTGTCACGCTGGTGATTAACGATCAATTGATCATTAACTTGTGTCATCTACGTGTGTGCATGAAGCTGGGAAAATGATATGTTTCTTTTTAGTTATTTTTCTTTTATTTTATTTTAAATTATATTGAGCTATTTTTTATTCGATATCTTAAGTAAATTAGACATTTGAGCTATTAAAATATAAAATGTTAGTTTAGAGATCTTGATTTATAAAGTCGATTTTCGCCAAAATCATTAATAGGATATTTCAAACATCTTAGGTAGTCCCAATAATATTTATATATAACTTCTACTAAAATTTTCATTTTAGGTGGATCAAGTGACTCACTTTATGTAGATGTAAACTCGCCCCTAGGTTGCCACACCATTGCCCTCTCACATCTTCATTATTTCTTTTGTGACCTATGTCTCTCTCCTGTTCTACAATTCTTCTTATCGTCTCTTTTATACATTGTGATTGACTTGTACATTGTTTTTGAAAGATGGTTTGAAGGATAGAAGAGGGAGCGATGTGTTGCTGAGGTAACACATAATGGTGAACACTCTTATATAAAAGTTGTGTTAGGATGTTCACCCACTTATTATATGTCTTTCCTCAAAGTTTCTTAAATCTTGATACATTGAGAAGTAATTTTTTCTAAGGAGGAGTTAATGGGGGAATGCAAGATGGCTTGGATTAAATGGGAAAATGTTTTGGCCAATTTTAATCAAGGTGGCTTAGGTGTTGAAGCCTTTCAGCGTTTAATCATGCCTTGTGATAAAAGTGGAGATAATGTTTTATTACTAATGGGGAAAGTAATTGGGCTCAACTCATTTAATATATACATATTTAAAATATACATGGGCCTCAGAGATGGTTTGATAGGGTGCTAAGAAGAGTACGATAGTGGGTGTTTGGTCAAAATTGGTGGATGATATCTTAGCTCTTCATGAAAACAATGTGGTTCCTTTGTCGAATCTTGAAATAAGACTAGGATAAGGTGACTCTATCCATTTTTGGAGTGATTTTTTGGTGGGTAATATGCTGTTAAAAATCAAATTCAATAGGTAGTTCAAATCGAAGATTACCCCAAATTGTCGTGTTTTTATAGGAGAATAGAGGTGCAATGGTTTTAGAAACGATCTAGGCAGGTTGGAGGTGGTCGTGTAGGAGCTCAATTCGAAGGCCTGTTGAATTTACTACAAGGGGTGGAGATCTCAGACCAACAAAACAAATTTTGGTGGGGCCTTAATAATCATGCATAATTTTATGTCAAGAGTATTAGATCTCATGTTGATGTGGTTTCGCTCATGGGAACTCAAGTCCCGACTCAATAGTGTAAGGCTCTTCCAAGAAGAGTCAACATCTTGTGGAGATTGATTTTAGATCGTTACCTTCTAGGTTGAACTTATCTAAACGTGGAATGGAGATTTCGATAATTTCCTGTCCTATTTGTGGTTTAGGTGGAGAAACCATGGATCATATTTTGTTCAGATGTGAGTTAGCTTTGGAAGTTTGGTCTCTTGTGGGTAGATGGTGTGATGTGACTTTTCCCTCTACCACTTCCATCAAAGAGTGGATGTCTTTGATTAATAAAAGTATTATCTCGGCCAGCCACCAATATAGACGGGCAATTATCATTGTCTCGACTACTAGATGCTTTGGAGGTTAGAAATTCGGTAGTTTTTTATGGGGAAAAGATTAGGAAACGTTTTTTGTTTGATTCCATTGTGTTTAATTCTTTTTTTTTTGGCTTAAAAATCAAGATTCCAAATCCGGAGTTATTTGGAATTCTTGGTTAATCTATCCCTTGTAATTTTGTTCTCTTTTTGCTCTAGTATTTTGTTGGAGCTTTTGTTTTTAATGGAAGTTTTTCTATTAAAAAAATGTATAGTCGATAGTTATTTTTTTTAATGTATTGAATATCTATATATGACATTCTTAGGGTGAGATGCACAAAATGAAAATATGATACGATTTGATCCGATTTGGATGATGTCATTGTTAATATGATCCAGATCCGATCAAATCCATTCTACTGTATGAAGTGGATTTTGGTTTTGATCCTAATTTGATTTCAATTCGATTTGGAATGAGTTTTAATAAATTTTTGGCTAGATTTGGATCCAAATTTTGGCAAATCCACTTTCCGATCATGTATCAAATCTTAGTTGACCCATAAGATTTGGATTGGGTCATAATCTAATTGATCTGATTTGGTCAAAATATGGTTTTAATTGGATCCTAATTCGGATATCGGATCAGATCCTAATTGAGGATCCATTTTTGTTGTGCATCTCTATTAATTGGATAATTCAAAATGCACAAATGACTGTCCATAGGTATATATAGATGCCTATAGATTTTTTTAAACAACAAATTAATTGACTCCTAAATATCATCTACATCTCAAATAAGATTTAAACTCATAACCTCTGTTTAGTAGACCAAAACCCTTTGGTAATGCCTATAAATATCCTGTGGTTGATCCGTAAAAAAAATATTATTGAGATCCATTTTATATGAAAAAATAAATACAAATTTGAACCTAGAATTTTTTTTTGAAATTTTAAGGTTTCTTTGGAAGTTTTTTTGTTAAAAATATTATAAAAATATGTTTTTTCAGCAAAAGTGGGTGTCAAAGGGATAATTTCAGCAAAAAATAATCTTTTAAGTGTTGTTTTTCAGCAAAAGTGGGTTTAAAAAAAAAAAAATTTCAAGAAACTATTAATTTTCTAAAGGTTATTTTAGTAAAATGTGATTAATATCAATTTTTAAGTGGATATATGGACCCTTATTACACTGTGGCTACGCCACTGTAAATATCTATGGATGCATATAGATATCTACACTTATTTGTGTATATTTGGATTGTGCGAGTTCTAAGTGGTTTTCTTGTATTTTATTAAAACGTTAAGGGACAAAAAAAAAATATATGCGTGGTCTATTCTTGTGAGAATGCAATGTTAAATTGTCAAAGGCGGCCGGCCGGCTTTAGTAGATAAGTCCCCAACCCGCCAACCCTGATGCATATTTTCATCGGGACTCCTTCGACTTTATAAATTTTGACATTGGTTAAATCAAATTTATACAACAAAAAATCCTTTTCTAATCAAAATTAAGGAAACCTTCAATTATTTTAGTGCAAGATAGAGACATAATTATAGAAATGAGTTGAGATAATAGAGTGATGGATATATGTACCTCTGCCAAATGGCTTTCGGTTAGTATTTTTAGTATATTATTGGTATCGATATTCTTCTAAAAGAATGGTACTAAAAGATTTTTGAAATTTAAATTATACGTTTCATTTCTTTTGAAGATATAAATATTTATGTAAAACATAGTTGTCAAACTGTTCATGATAATTTGGTTCTTTTCTAACATACAATGAGCATTAAACCGCTAGAAAATGATATTATAGGTTGACCATTTGTGCTTGTGGATTTTTCTTCTACATTACTTTGTCGGTTTAAAAAAGTCAGTTTAAAAATCCACGTTAAAGAAGTCGGTTTTAAAATCTTGTTAAATCTACAAAATCTAAATTATGATAACCACAATAAATTTTGAATTAGTATTAATACGTACATCACAAATCTATAGTGCAATGCAATCTTGATCATGAAGTTTGTTAGATTTATCAGAATTTTGGAAATATGAGATTATTTTTTTATATATAAGTCCAAAATGATTGTCAAAACATGGTGGTCCGATTCGCATATTTTATTTATTTATTTATTAATGACCAAACGATTATTTGGCATCCTTATCGCAAAAGGACAACTCACATAAAATAAAAATAAAAATAAAAAATCGTACTTTTGTTTCTTTCAATATTGAATAATTTCAATCAACTAAACAACTAGTATTAAGACGATATTAATATTGATCATATAGATTTTTTTATTTTCAAAATTTTAAAAATCATATCTAAAATACCAACCGTTAATTAGACAAAATATTCATCTTCTTCATCTAAATTTGATACAAAATGACTAAACATTTCTTAACATTTTCACATATTTTAGTCATCAAAAATACAAGAGAAATTGAGGAGAAAAACGTAACCCTAAAAATGGTAGAACTAAAAAGAAAATTAAACTAAGCAACATGCAGCTGTAGAGGCGGAGGTTGAGGCATAGTTCGTCTCTTCCACAAATTGATCTCTTTTCTTGGCTCTAAGTTTATGACTCCACTCCTAACGAAATCATCAGAAATCCCTTTGTTTCTAACAATTACTGGTGCAGATGAAGGAATCAAGATCTTTTCATCTTCTTCACCATCGCTTCCACCATCTTTATCGTCATCGGTGAAATAATTCCGGTGACCGGTATTCAACGGTGCAACCTGTGTTGTCCAATCGAAATTCTTGAAAGCGTCTCTTCCACTCGAGAATCTCTTCATCGTGCTCATACTTGGAGCCCTTGGAAGATTACACGCCGTCTTGGAGGAGGAGTTGTTGTTGGTTGCGTCGGACTTTCTCCCGTTGTTGCTAGCTCCGCCGCGGAATAAACTCCGGATCCCTATCTTTTTCTTGCTCTTAACAACTGGATCGACTTTTTCCATCTTTTCTTGATCATGTTCTTTGTGGTGGGTTCTTAAGACGTTGAAAGACATCGTTTTTGAAACTTTTTTGGTGGGGTTTGCGGGTGGTTTGACTTTGTTGGTGACACCATCGGCGCCGGCGTATTTGTTCCTGTAATGTTTACACTTGACTTGACCCATACACGAGACTCTTGGAGAAGTGGGTTCATATACACGTGTGAAAGTTGAGTCGTTCTTGATTTTCCGGCGATTGTCCGACGGAATTATGGAAACCATGGGACCGGAGAAGCCAATTCCAAGATTTGATTTATGGGTTTTTTCCGATGATCTCTTATCTTTATTGGGGCTATAAAGTGGAGGGTTTTGAAACGAAACAGATGATGACGCTCTTGGAAGAAACTTCAAGATTTTGCTCTTTGGCTTTGATGCAATCTTTTGTTGTTCCATTTTTCACACACCAAATCTTTCTTTCACTCTCTCTCTCTCTCTCTAAAAACTTGTAATTCTTCTTTACACGATATCTATGTTGTATATCTAATATGAACAATGATTTTGTAATAGCTGTGTGGGTCTATGCGCGTGTATATATATGATGCATAATATGGGGTTTTCAGGAAAGAGAGAGGAAGAGAGGCCAGGGGAGTGATCTAGGTATTGGTCAAACGAGGGCAAATACGACTGAGCAAACTCGAGGCATATGGCATATTATTAAATGTGTATAAGATACTCAAAAGTTTTGAAACATTCATTCCCATCTGTATAAATTAACTATTAAAAGGTAATAACTAATTACTAATTAGTACACACGTTTATTACACTTTACAATACCCGAAAGTGTCAAATTCCATAAGATGATAATTATCATAATCCTATCTTATAATTCAGGGTATCTAAATAAAGTATCTCAAGGTCTCTTTATCTCTCCATAAAATTACCCAAAATAGACTCTCTCTCTCTCTCTCTCTCTATATATATATATATATATATATATATATATATATATATATATATATATATATATATATATATATATATATATATATAGGGTCGGTTCAACGAGTTTGGGAGCTCTAACCGAATCAAAAATTTGAGGCCCCTTTGATTAACCCTAATTGAGATTCAAAGATAATACCGTGGATTAATAACTTATCGTGGTTTTGAGTGGGAGTTTTAGATATCGACATATGTAGTCAGCCAATGTCAAAATTCCATGATGCAATCAAATGATCCATTGATTAATAACTTACAATAAAAAATCTGTGGTTGTTTAAACCACTAAACTGTAATGTCCATTGTTAAAACTCAAAAGATTAACCCTAATTGAGATTCAGAGATAATATCGTTTCTTTGTTTCAGTGGGGGCAAATTAGAATTAACAAGAATAGTGGCAGTCCAGAATCCAGATCGCCACTCTCCAGATCATCAACATCAACAGAAACCGAGATTGAAGATTGAAGAAGCAAGAAGAACCAAGGAGTGAAGAGTGAAGACAACAACAAATCAGCGATCGCTTGCTTGATTGCTGCCTTGAACGGTTGAACCCTTGAAGGCTTGAATCGCAGAATCGATTAGAGAAGGGAGGAAAAGAACAGAAGTTGAATCGTCAGGTGAGTGGGATGTGTATTGATTCGATCTTGCAGCTTAATTTTTTTGGAAACGAGAAGCTTATTGAAATTAAACGGGCCCCCTTACAATTGGGGCCCTAAGCCATATCTTAACTCATTACACTATAAGGTCGGCCCTATATATATATATATATATATATATATATATATATATATATATATATATATATATATAAAGTGAATATACCCAATAACCTTATATAAGCTTAGGTACCTAACCACATTATACTACATTGTTTTGTTTTATATTTCCATTGCAATCGTCTAAAGTTCTTAAACTTCAACCTTTAACTTGATTTACTTCCAAGATTTTCAGATATTCACCATTATATTCTTCCTACACCATTTGATTTGTAACGGTAGTATATGAAGTTCACCAGGGGGTCTCCGATAAAAAGATGTCATTTGAAGGAAGATAATGGTGAAAGTCCAAAGATTTTGGAAGCAATCAAGTTATGAGGTTGAATTTTAAGAACTTTGGGTGATTACAATGCAAATATGATATAAAATTACGTAGTATGATGTGGTTAGGTACCTAAACTTATATAAGGTTGTTAGATATATTCACTTTACCCTATATATATATATATATATATATATATATATATATATATATATATATATATATAATATTCTAGTAATATTCGTATTCAAGTTTATAATGTTCACCTCTTCTTTCCGAGCGGATAAAGGCACTTCAAGCTATCAAATCGATAAAGAATGTCACTATAAAACTCTATACTGGTACATTGTCGTCCTTTACGCCATGTGGATTGTGCTCGTAGTGTCCCCGAGGGTGGCACTTGAGGTGGATCCGATGGTATAGATCGTGATGTACCTGATTATCTGATAATGATAACGAAGGTCCCGTTGATGATGCATCCACAAACCTACTTTTCTTCCATTGTGAGGAAAGAAATGCATCATCCTCCATAAATTCATAATGCAAGTAAAGTCTATACATCATGGAGTCATATTCAACACTTCAAAATCGTCTTTTGCTTTGCTCTCTCTGATGATTTTGCAATCATGGAGTCATATTCAACACTTCAAAATCATCTTTTGCTTTGCTCTCTCTGATGATTTTGCAACTGCAAAATCGTCAGTTGCTTTCTAGGGGACACGTAATGAGGAGGTTTGGAAAATATATAAATACCAGTTTTTTATTTCTTAATTACTAACGGAAACAACATCGATTAATACCGTTCGGTTTAATTGGTTCGGTTTACGGTTAACTCCAAATAACAAACAAATGCACTTCGTTTAAATTAAAATGATTTTCTGTAAATTTTAACTTAACGGATTATAATAAAAACTAGTCGAAGTATTAGACGTAAATGTAAATTTAATATGCTGAAAATTTTGTAAGATTTGCTTTGTGCACTCATACACTGTACAAAATAAAGAGAAAAATAATTAATAAATACACATATATTTGTATATGTAAGGTACTAAGTAAGGGGGTGACTTATGAGACCTGCCAAAGGCCCAGAATTAGTAGTAATCATTCAAAATTTCAAACGCTCCATCAGTCCGTTATAGCCCAACAGCTATTAAAAAAAAAAAAAAAAAGAGTAATGCTTTAAATTTTAAATCACGAATATTTGTCTAAATAAACTAGCCATGCACTAAAAAATCAGTCGCTCGCTCACTCATCAAAGAGCTTTGCTTGATTCTTAATATTCGGTAAATGTTTTCAAAACGGAATATGATATTTTTAATTATGCTTTTTTAATATTTATTTAATTTTATGCTTGTAAGTTTTGTATTCTTATAATGATTTTCACTCTTTAACTAAAATAAATGATATAAAAATCAAAACACATTGTTTTATGAAAATAACCAAAAGTATAAATAGAACTAAAAAACCACCATCAATATTGATCAATAATGATTAACTTAAAGCATATTGGAAAAAGATATTATTTATGGTGGCATATAAATAATTTATATGGGATTTTGACACTATTTATTTATTTATTCGGTTATCGTAACAAAAAAACCGAACTAAATAAGATTTTGGAATTTTGATTTAAGAAAAAACGAACCAAAAACCGAATAAATCCAACTGACTAAACCGAATATTATTTTGTTCATATAGGTTATTCGGTTCAGTTTTTTTCAGCACCTCTATTATTTTATGTTTCTTGATGTTATGATTGAAGTTGGGCAAAATGTTGATATAAATCAATATCTTTATAAGTTGTTTGTAAAAATGCATTGCATATTATTTATCATTTTTTCCATGATAATCGACACTATGAGATGACTATACATGTTATGTGTAGTGGATTAGGTGGAAAGTTAGCTTATAGTTAAAAAAACTAGTTGATGGCTGATAATTTTGTTATTAGATTATAAGTTAGATAATAAAAAATGATGTTCGGTAAAAACTACCTAATAAGCTACATGAAATTTATAAATGAAATAAAAGAACATTTAAGATAATAAGTTTTCTATAACTAATCAATGTTATATTTGAAGTATTTTAAGATAACTCATGAAAAACTAGTCTAAGTAGTTTTTTAAGAAAACTCATATGTAACACTTTGAATCTGTTTTTTAAATAGGTTTTTAGAGAACAAAGGTGTTAAAACTTTACTACTTGAATTCGGAATCGATGAACTTTTTGGATAAAGATATTTATAAATATGTAATTGAAAACTTTATGTTAACAAATATTATAAGAATAATTTTTTCAAGTTATTATATTTTTTTGTGTATTATTTTGAATGAAATTTTAGTTTATGTAATTTGCAATAGAATATGAAAATTTATAATTGTGTTGCTTAAATTTTTATGTTTTTCAAAATTTAGGGTTTTTTTTTTTTTTTTTTTTTGTTTAATTGTATAGGGCTTCCGAAATTCCTAAGCGTGTTAAATAAATGGGTGTTCAAGTCTTACAAAATATATAAATTTAAGAGTATAATTATAAAAAGAAATATAGTTATGTAAGAACATGTGTAAAGTGAAAGGCAAAATCAATAACTAAACTACTAAAGGCACCTTCGTATAGTCTTTGTATGTAGAGAACTATTATTTTCTTGTTTCTAGCTCGACTAGTCACGTGTTTAACATTTTAATTTTATAATTACATTTGTGGAATCTAAATCTACTATTATTTATAGTGAAACTTTCTTAAATTTTGTCATGAAAAATAAACATGGCTAATAACAAATATTAATCAAATCAAAAAGTTATTATATAATAATCAGTAAAACTTCCCCACGCTTCTCAGCTTAACCACTCTCTTGTCAAACGATGTATAATAAAGTAATAAACCACTAATGATATGCAAATAAAAAGTTTCACGAAAAATTAGAGCACAATGCTTCTAAATGATCACAAAGGCAGTTTCGTCATTCTTTAAATAAAAAGTTTCATTTTAAAATTCAATTGAAAACATTTTCTCAGATTCATTTTTCTCCTCATCTTCTTTCATCATGAAGTTCTACATTTTTCTGGAAGGCGGAGAGAAGAATGATTGCATTTTACGAGACGGATTGAATAACTTTGTGTGGATTTAGAAAGAAAATAATAATAATACAAGACTTGCTTTTTTAATAAGTTTAATAGATTGATATAGAATTAGAGGTGAAAAGGTTAATAATAGGATAATCTCTAAAACTACAAAATGAAAAGATGTCATATTACGAAATAAATGTTTCTTAAGTATAATTTACTTGCCTTCTGGCAATGCCACGCAATGGAGCCTAGCTAGTTTTAATAATCAATAATGTTGTTTCATCTTTAGATGTTGTGAATAATAAAGATTTACACAATAATGAAATGATGAAGGAATAAAAGTAATTAACTAATATCAACACGACTATTAATATCAAAGATTAAAGTAAAATTAGTTGTGTATCCAAAATCATCTCTAAGATCTCTGCGGGAAGGCTTAAAACGGTGTTGAGTAATTGAGATGGGTGATTCATATTTCATAAGGAGCAATCGGCCTTCATCAAAACAGGACTATCCTTGATGGGCTTTAATGGTGAATAGAGTTATTTCTTGGGCTAAAAGAATCGAAGAAAATATAAGATGTTTCATGTTTATAATTAGATAAACTTGGAAAAAGCTTTTACATCCTTAATTGGAATTTCCTTCTTGATGCTATGGGTCAAATGAGTTTTTGGGCTTAGTTGGCAATCACCAAATAACCTTCAAACCCGGTAAAATGATCGTACTAAACGTTAAAGAGTTCATTCCCTAGTAAAGGTTTAAAATTAAAAAAGAAAAAGAAACTTGAGTGAACTTTTAAAACAAATACGACAAGTTCGTTGTTGTGGTAATATGATATTTTCCTTTGTGAATACATACTAAAATTAAGCATTATAATAAAAATTGTCACCTAAAAAGGTGAGTATGTCATTTTCGATGATTTTTAAGTGAGTTTGAACCGTTTAATCGACCTAAAAAATATGTGAAATTGGGTTTGTTGCAAACACTATATTTCAAACTCAATACTACTACATAAGATCTAATGTGGCTTCAACATCATAATATTGCGATGTCATTTATTTGATAACTTACTAAATTGATGGTAATCAGACAACTGATTGATATTGCAACAAAATTGTAGATGCAATTATATAATTGAGAAAAACAAAACATAGTGACAAAATAAATAAAAAATGGTAAACTTAGTGATTTTATTGTAATTCAGGAAAAATGGTTATCAGGAGAACAGGAGGAACTTGTCATTTGGTTGATATTGCAACAAAATTGTAAATATAATGATATAATTGAAAAAAAAAAAAAAAACTCAACGCCAATCGAAATTTTGTGGTAATGTAATGATTTTCTTGCAATTTATCCTTATAAATGTTTTTTTAAATATTCATATAATTAATGAATTACATCTTCCTATCTAATAAACAAAACCTAAAGTCCACGTGTCCAGTGAAAAGAGCTGAATTTTACCAAAGTTAAATACCTATTATACCCCTTCATTGTTTCAGCTACATATCAAAATTCAAAATATACAACGCCCTGTTTCCTTTCAAATTACTCGGTCATAACAACTGTGCGTATTAACTCCAAAATTCATTACATTCTCGTTTCATAACATCTTATTATGGCATCTGATCTTATATATAAGGTATGATATCAATGCTATCAATTGCGTTTGATTTCATCGTATTCTGGTCAATATATATTTCAAACATATTATATCGATCGTTTCTTTAGTACATCGTCATTCCAACGTTTCAATCATTACGCTCAAAAATCATCCACTCAATCACAGACGAAAATCGTCCACTCAATCACAGAAAAGAGCTGTTCGGTAACTTTATTAAAAGCCTACTTTCAGATTGTTTATTATTTGAATCTTCATGTGTTTTTTTTAATGTCTGTGTTGTTTTTTACACATCAGTTTCTGCTTCTCAATGTTTATGCGTGTGATAATCATAATCGAAAATTGTTTCCGCTTCTTAACGCGTATACGTATGTTTTTTTAAGTATGTAATTAAGAATTGTGATTTAAACATAATCGAAAATTGTTTATTTTGTGTTAACCCATGTCATGTACAATTATACTATACAGTTTTTTAATTCTAAATTCCAAATATGTTTTTGTGGTTCTATATTAGCATTTATGTACAATCAATATCAACATACTTTCATTTTCTGTGTTTGCTAAGTTTAAAGGCCAAATCTATCATGTTGTTGCTACTTATTTTTATATTGGTAAAATACCATTTTTAGCCTTTATTTATATTTGATCATATGAAATATACTCCAATATCGATTTTCTGCATTCTTTAACTATGAAGTAGATCAAATTGGACTAATATACCCCTACCCCTGCCTGCATTCTTTAACAAACGTTACAATCAATAGCAGCATACTTTCTTTTTCTCTCTTTGTTAATTGTAAAGGACAAATTTGTCCTGGCGGTTCATCATATTATAACATTTGTTATTGCTCTAATATCTCGAACTGCTAGACTTATAACAAAATACAAACTTCTCTCTTAAGCATAATGGTGCATCTGATGATAAAAAGCCATTAATGATCCTTATGAAACAATTGGAGATTTGAAATCATGAAATCATATTTTTCTTCAATCTCATTTCACACTTTCAAAGATTCAAAAAACTGAATAAGAGAATGATTAAATTACCAGTGAACCGGAGGTAATTAGTAGCCTTTTATACTTTGCTAAAATTTCATTAGAAAAGCTCAAATCTGACTTTGTGGTTCTATAATAGCATTTCTGTACAATCAATAGAAGCGTTTCATTTTGAATTTCGATTTTCTGTATTTATTAACTATTAAATATACTCCAATTGTTTTGAATTTCGATGTTCTGCATATTTTAACTATGTTTGTATACTACAATTGTGGTTCTATATTGGTAAAATATGCGTATTTAACCTTGGGCATATTTTCTTATGTTTCTGTATGTCACCATATCTATATATTTGATTTACATTTTCATGCATTTCTTTCATAGTTAAAATTACTCAAATACCTTTCTAAGTAAAGAATTTCACAATCAAATTGTTATATCTCAGACCCACATACCAGGATATTGTCTATTTTGGGCGATATGTTAAGAGAGTGATCAAGCCTTTATATGTTTGCTACCTATAAAATAGACCTAAGTACATTCATGTCAAGAAGACACATTTTTTGATGCATGACATATCTCATTTTTGTAGAAATAAAACAATAAGCTCATTAGTACTCTTAATTCATATTCAAGTGTAAGAATGTTTGAATATAACCATATTGTAGTATTCTGCAAATGTAAATTACTGGTTTTACCCCTTCTTTGTTTCACTTATGATTATTATTTTTAATTATGAGTGATGTACAGGGGTATATAGTTTCTGTTAGCCTGTTGTTTCACTTATCATTATTATTTGAAAAAACATCATAAATGGTCCCTGTGTTTTCCCAGATTCTTAAGGTTAGTCCGTGTGGTTTAAAAATCTCATAAATGGTCCCTGTGCTTTCAAAACTTTTGACAGATGGTCCTTATTGCTAATTCCATTAAGTTTTATCCGTTAACTGAAGGGCATTTTAGTCATTTCATACCACAGGGACCATTTATAATCTTTTTAGTTTTTTTTTTAAAAAGAAAAAAAAAGAAAAACTAAATATAATTACTTAATATATAATCTCTCTCTCTTTCTCTCTCTCTTTCTTTCTTTCTCTCTCTCTCTCTCTCTCTCTCTCTCTCTCTCTCCAAGCCACCTCCTTTCTCTCTTTCTTAGCTCATGTCCGACAAGAAAAAAATTGTCCAAACTGCCACTGGTGAAGAATCACTCTCAACCACGGTAAACCACCAAGAAACACCACTGCCAACACCCATTTTCCCACCTTATACCTCTGACAATCAGCAACCTAAGCCCCATTTCCCTGTTGCGACCCACTGCTACTCTTCTTCCCTTCGCTTTATCGCTGCCAACAACTAGAACAAGACCCACAAAGGGTCGTCGGAAAAGAGAGACTGCTCCTCTCGTTTTGCGATAGCCAAGCCATCCACCACACCTTCTGTGACATCCCCAAAATCACGGCCAGAAAAGACCGGTTTTGTTTATACTTTATTTCAAAATCAAAGTTATTTTTTTTTTTAATAAAAAGGGTTGCGGAATTTGTCCCAAAACAATAATATGATAAAGATTTATCAAAAGCATTTCCATAGAAATGTATTTCATTAAAAGACTCGGGATGTCATGTTCGTACAGATCAAAAGTATAAACAGTACAATATAAGCCTTACTACATTATTTCATATCTACAGGCCTATATCCGTAATCCCTCGTCCAAAACATCACACCTATGCTCATGCGCCACTACCTGTAATGCATAAAACTGAGTGGGTCAGGCTTGGGAGCCTGGTGAGCACATAGGGTTTTCAACCCACAATAAATAAGTTTATTAATTTCATCAATCAACAATAACCCGATTACCCGTTCCCGTTATCCTCACTTTACGTCCCTAAACACCTATCATAAGGGACCTAGCCTAAGGATCATCATCGGGACGGACACTACTGCTAAGGGGATTCCTTAGCAATAAATGTCCTAATAGGCAACCATGTGGGGGATGGAGTACACCGGTGAACACATCGTTCACAACACCTACAGGTTGCGAGCCTGCTAGTGTTCCACTGGACTGTCTAGAAGAGTCCGTGGTCGTCATCTATACTCCGCTAGATGACTGGATCAACAACAACAACATCGAGGCCTCTCATCATTTTATCACACATCACCTATTACATCTACCCATGTTTTACCCCAACATTTTCGTAGATATAAAATACGTATACAGTTTAAATCATTGAAAACATGTATAACAACGTTCATCTAGCATAGATAACAAGTATTCAGATAATATGCACACATAGCACGTAATTTATATAAAATACTTCATATCTATGTGTAAGTTGAAGGTAACTATGCACTCACCTGAAAAGGTGGTGATTCCGAACTCAGACAGCGCTTCGCTTCTTAAAAAGAATTTTCTTCGACGAAACCTAGTATTATTACCACTAGAGTTTAGTTTATTATTCGTCGAGACTAATTAATAGTCTAGCTATTATTATTATTATTATATAAGCGTCAAAAAAATACTTATATAACCCATAATAATAGCCCAAGTATTTATTATAAGTTTCTAATAACGTTACTATAATTAAATAAAAGTTATATTAAAAATAGCGTAGGCGTAGCTCACTTACAGCGGGTTTTATAGAAAACCGGGCTTTGCTTGGAGCAGCGTTCCCGAGCCGAAAATCTCTTCTTCTCGGAGCCTTCGAGCACTCCGGGGCTTCTGCCTCGTGCTAGGGAGGTTCCCTAGGCTTTTCGGGGGATTTCGGGGCTAGAGAGAGGTTCTAGAGAGAGAGAGAAAGTAAAGAGAAGAAAGAATGGGAAAGGTGTGAAGAAAATGAGGGTGGGAGAGGTGGTATTTATAGGGTGAAATGTGGCTGAACTTGGTGCCACATGTCACCATCTGGTGGCAAGCCTTGGGGAGAAAGCAATGGCCAAGATTGTGCCACATCACCCATTTTCGCACAGCACACTTCCGACTTCTAAAATCCGTAACTTTCACATACGACCTCCGTTTTTGACGTTCTTTATATCCACGCGTAGGTAATAATAAGATCTACAACTTTCATTTTGACACCGTCAGCTAATTCTCGACCGATCTTAAATTTAACAGTACAAGGAGATTATACTGTTAAACGTCTGCGTAAAATTAATAACTTCTACATACGGACTCTGTTTTTGTCTGTCTTTTTACCGTTGATTTCCTATTAATGAGATCTTCAACTCTCATTTACGTTGCGTAAGCCAAAAACCGCTCGAACTAAAATTCGAGTTTCAGGTCGTGCACTGCTAAGCCGAATCTTAGAAAAATCATAACTTCTTCATACGAAGTCAGATTTGGGCGTTCTTTTTATCGATGTTCTTAGTTTAACATATTCTACGACTTTTGTTTAGATTGCTAAGGCTAAAAAGTCTTCTATCGTAAATTCACTATTTACGTCTCCCGGTATCGTGCCGGTTTTGTCGTAAAACTTCGGCGGGCCATAACTTCTTCGTTATAGCTCGGATTTCGGCATTATTTATATGCACGAAAACCTTGAGACATATTCTACAACTTTATGTAGAGATATCGGGATTATCTCACACTTTAATTTTGACGCTCATTTTTATTCTTTATTAATTATACATTTATAATTAAATAATAAACACATAAACACACATAATTCACATAATACTCAAATATTTCATATTTATTACTTCAAAAAGAGTTACAATAGTTGACCTAGACTATTACATTGACAAAAATGCTTAGCCCTGAAAACCCGGGCGTTACAATTCTCACCCCCTTAGGATGATTCCGTCCCGGAATCATGCATCAGCAAACAGATGTGGATAGCGACTCATCATGTCATCCTCTGTTTCCCAAGTGAGATTCGGCCCATTCGAATGTTTCCATCGGACTAGCACCAAGTCGACCATCTTGCGTCGTAACTTCTTAGTTTTACGGTCAATAATTGCCTCAGGCTCTTCGATCAGCCTTTTATTCTCATCCATCCTTAATTCCGAGATTGGAATTATGTCGGGAACATCTCCCATGAATTTCCTCAAATAACACACATGGAAGGTGTTATGAATACCATTGAGTTCTTCGGGCAATTCCAGCTTGTAAGCTTGGTTCCCAATCCTCTGAAGAACTTTGAATGGTCCAATAAACCTTGGACTCAACTTTCCTCGTTTCCCAAATCGTATAAGTCCCTTCCACGGTGAGACTTTAAGTAAAACGGAATCCCCAACTTCGAAGGTTATCGGTCGTCTTTTCTTGTCGGCATAGCTCTTCTGACGATCCTGAGCTGCTAACATTCTTTCCCTAATCACCTTCAATTTCTCAGCAGTCTCATGGACTATCTCGGGGCCCATAAACTGCTTCTCTCCGGCTTCAAGCCAACAAGACGGCGTACGACACTTCTGTCCATACAAGGCCTGATAAGGTGCCATCTTGATGCTCGAGTGAAAACTATTGTTGTAGGAAAATTCTACTAGGGGTAAGTGGTCGTCCCAATTCCCTTGGAATTCGAGGGTACATGCTCTCAGCATATCTTCCAACGTCTGAATCGTTCTTTCGCTCTGACCATCAGTTTGCGGATGGTAAGCAGTACTCAAACACAACTTTGTACCCAACTCCTCTTGTAGACTCTTCCAAAACCTCGACGTGAAACGACTATCACGATCTGACACAATCGTAAGAGGGATACCGTGAAGTCTTACAATTTCCTTCACGTAAGCATTTGCGAGCTTATCCATAGACCACTTCTCGTTGGCTGCTATGAAGTGTGCACTCTTGGTGAAACGATCCACGACTACCCAAATCATGTCGTGACCATTCTTCGTTCTGGGCAGTTTAGTCACAAAATCCATGGTGATGTCTTCCCATTTACCCATGGGTACAGGTAAGGGTTCTAAACTCCCATACGGTTTTTGATGTTGTGCCTTAACCCTCGCACATGTTACGCACTCAGCCACATACTTCGCAACATCGAGCTTCATCGTCGGCCACCAGTAGTAGGGTTTT
Organism: Lactuca saligna; assembly: GCF_052625555.1. Lineage (NCBI taxonomy): Eukaryota > Viridiplantae > Streptophyta > Magnoliopsida > Asterales > Asteraceae > Lactuca > Lactuca saligna. The sequence continues at coordinate 30,519,070 of NC_136424.1, forward strand.
AGGTCCCTATACATTTTAGTGCTACCGGGATGAATCGAGTACATGGTCTTGTGTGCTTCTTCCATTAGAAGATCTCTTATTCCTCCCGTCTTAGGTACCCAAATTCGATCTTGGAATACCTTCAGTCCTCGACTGTTCGTACCGAACACTAACGTTTTTCCCAAACGTTCTTCCTTTCGGTCATTCTTTTCTAAGGCTTCTTCTTGAGCTTTCCTGATACTTTCCACAATCGTCGAGACGACTTCAATTCTTAACGCTCTTGGCCTTCTTCTTTCAAGATTGACTTTCCGACTGAGAGCATCAGCAACAATATTTGCTTTACCTGGGTGGTAAAGTATCTCACAGTCGTAGTCCTTGAGAAGTTCTAGCCAGCGTCGTTGCCTCATGTTCAACTCCTTCTGATTAAAGAGATACTGGAGACTCTTATGATCAGTGAAGAGCTTGCACTTCGTGCCGTAGAGGTAATGCCTCCATATCTTTAAGGCGAATACTACCGCTGCCAACTCCAGATCATGAGTGGGGTAGTTCTTTTCGTGCTCTTTCAATTGTCGAGATGCGTATGCTATCACCTTTTCTCTTTGGGTCAGAACACAACCTAACCCGACTCCAGATGCATCACTATAAACTGCGAAATCTTCGACTCCATCGGGTAGAGAAAGTATCGGCGCTTCACATAACTTCTTCTTTAGCTTCTCGAACGCCTCATCGTGTTTCTCACTCCATGTATACGTAGCTCCTTTATGGGTCAAAGCTGTTAATGGAGCAGCTATCGAAGAAAAGCCTTGGATAAATCGTCGGTAATATCCGGCTAATCCTAGAAAGCTTCGAATCTCCGTGGGACTCTTCGGACGTTCCCACTTCATTACAGCCTCGATCTTAGCAGGGTCAACCATTATTCCTTCCTGGTTAACAACATGACCCAAGAATTGGACTTCCCATATCCAAAAGTCGCATTTGGAGAACTTTGCAAAAAGCTTCTCCTTCTTTAACACCTCCAATACTTCTCGTAGATGCTTGCCGTGCTCCTCCTGGCTTTTCGAGTAGATGAGAATGTCGTCGATGAACACTATCACGGATTTATCGAGGAATGGTTTACAAACCCTGTTCATCAAATCCATGAATGCTGCGGGAGCATTGGTTAGTCCGAATGACATAACCAAGAACTCGTAGTGTCCATATCTTGTTCTGAATGCAGTCTTCTCAATATCCTGCTATCTCACCTTCAGCTGATGATATCCTGACCTAAGATCGATCTTTGAGAAGTAGCTTGAACCTTGCAGCTGATCGAATAGGTCATCAATCCTCGGCAATGGATACTTGTTCTTCACCGTTGCCTTATTCAGCTCTCGGTAGTCTATGCACATCCTCATGCTTCCGTCCTTCTTCTTCACGAATAACACCGGAGCTCCCCAGGGTGATGAACTAGGTCGAATGAAACCGCTGTCCAACAGCTCCTGAAGTTGCATCATGAGCTCCTTCATCTCCGTCGGTGCTAATCGGTAAGGTGCCTTTGCTATCGGTGTTGTTCCTGGTAATAAGTCTATACGAAATTCTACTTGCCTATCAGGTGGTAATCCGGGAAGATCCTCGGGAAAGACTTCCGGATAATCGCACACAACCGGTATATTCTGCACCTCTTTCTTTTCTTTCTTAGCATCGATTACGAATGCCAAGTACGATGCACATCCCTTGGACAAACATTTCCTGGCTTTCATCAAGGAGATGATTCCAGAACTCACTCTGCGTTTGTCCCCGTACACCATAAATGGTTCCTTTCCGGGTGGGTTTATCCTAACTATCTTCTTTCGGCATAATATCTCGGCATCGTTGGCGCTAAGCCAATCCATACCCAATACGATGTCGAAACCGTTTAACTCTATGGGTAATAGTTCCTCCTGGAATTCGTTTCCGTTTAGGTCAATGATGATGTTCCTAATACGATTACTAACAGGTACAAATTTGCCACTGGCAACTTCTACAATTAAGGCGTTATCAAGTTTTTCTACAGGTAATGCTAATTTCGCACTAAATTTATGCGACACAAAGGAGTAGTTGGCTCCGGAATCAAACAGTATATTTGCAGGCAAACCATTTACAAGAAAGGTACCTGAAGCGACGTCTGCTGCCTCCTTTGCAGCCTCGAGCGTCATCTGGAAGGCTCTCGCCTTCGGCTTTGGTGGTATGTTGGGTCTTCCTGCCTCCTTCTTCTTCGGGCAGTCCTTCAAAATGTGCCCTTCTTCATTACACCCATAACAGGCCTTCTGGTTAAGGGTGCATTCATTGGCATAGTGCCCAGGCTTTCCGCATTTGTAACAAGTGACTCCTCCATCACACTTCCCAAAGTGCTTCTTCTTGCACTTGTCACACCACTTTGCTTCTGATCCTCCTCCTCTCGAACCAGACTTCGAGAATCTTCCTTTCTTACCGGACCTCGAGGATCCGTCAAATTTCCTTTTCTCTCCCACTTCCGCTCTCTCCAGACCCTTCTCTCGTATCTGGGTCTCCACATTCTTAGCAGCCCAGATGGCAGCTTTCAGAGTGGTAGTTTGCTTGACCATTGGACCGAAGTCCGCTGGTAATCCGAGGGCAAATTTGTTAACCTTGGAGAGTTCGGTTGGGACGAGGTGAGGAACGAGCTTCATTTTCTCAGTAAAGCTTGCAGCGTATTCAGTAACGCTCATTCTTCCCTTCTTCAGATTCTGGAATTCGTTGCTGATCTCCAGAAGATCCTGCTCAGAGCAGTATTGCATCTTTAACTGTACCAGGAAATCCTCCCACGACATTTTGCTTGCTTCACCTTTGGGCATTGAATCAGCTAATAGCTTCCACCAGCTTAGTACTCCAGATTTCAATAGAGGAACTGCAAGAGCAGTCTTCTGCCTATTGCTACACTCGCAACTCTCAAACATTGTCTCCATCTCAGAGATCCAGTTCATGACTTCCACCGGCGTCGGGCTTCCGGATAGACTCGGTGGTTTGGATGCCATGAAATCCTTGTATTTGCATCCACGTCCATCATTTCCTCCATCCTGGTGGTTTTGCCTAACTATCGGTGGGTTGGCTTGACCAATAGTCCCACTGTAGTTTCCTTCTTCAGTCTGCCCTTCGTTCAACTCGGGCTGTTCGAGCTGAATAGTCGCTTCCTCTCGATTTTGCTGGAGCAAACGCCTGGTTTCCTCCATTTGACGATCCAACATTGCCTGGATCATCGCTTGCACTCCGGCCATCGTTATTGGTCCGACAGCGTCTTCCACAACTGGTATTTCCTCGATCACGGGGGGTTGGTGTCTATTCCCATTTGCGTTTACGTTTCCGCTACGGGTCCTTGCCATCTTGATCTATACACCGAATAAGGTGAATTTAGATCTTTATTTAGGAGAGACGTTTTAAATCGTCCTAATCACTCCGAAACGTTTACATGCTAGTTCTAATATCGTAGTCGTACGTTTAGAATCCTAAACACATAAGGTTTCCAGATCCGGTCGGCAACAGACCATAGATCCGAACAAAATAACAGCATATCATGCATAAAGCATTTAGCACATATAAGCATTTTAGGCACAATTCCTAAAATAAGCTAGTGCTCACACCTCACAATCATCGCTTAGCATTCTAAGTTTAAGTCTAGAAATCCTACAAATTCCTAGTTCGCTTAAACTAATGCTCTGATACCAACTGTGACATCCCCAAAATCACGGCCAGAAAAGACCGGTTTTGTTTATACTTTATTTCAAAATCAAAGTTATTTTTTTTTTAATAAAAAGGGTTGCGGAATTTGTCCCAAAACAATAATATGATAAAGATTTATCAAAAGCATTTCCATAGAAATGTATTTCATTAAAAGACTCGGGATGTCATGTTCGTACAGATCAAAAGTATAAACAGTACAATATAAGCCTTACTACATTATTTCATATCTACAGGCCTATATCCGTAATCCCTCGTCCAAAACATCACACCTATGCTCATGCGCCACTACCTGTAATGCATAAAACTGAGTGGGTCAGGCTTGGGAGCCTGGTGAGCACATAGGGTTTTCAACCCACAATAAATAAGTTTATTAATTTCATCAATCAACAATAACCCGATTACCCGTTCCCGTTATCCTCACTTTACGTCCCTAAACACCTATCATAAGGGACCTAGCCTAAGGATCATCATCGGGACGGACACTACTGCTAAGGGGATTCCTTAGCAATAAATGTCCTAATAGGCAACCATGTGGGGGATGGAGTACACCGGTGAACACATCGTTCACAACACCTACAGGTTGCGAGCCTGCTAGTGTTCCACTGGACTGTCTAGAAGAGTCCGTGGTCGTCATCTATACTCCGCTAGATGACTGGATCAACAACAACAACATCGAGGCCTCTCATCATTTTATCACACATCACCTATTACATCTACCCATGTTTTACCCCAACATTTTCGTAGATATAAAATACGTATACAGTTTAAATCATTGAAAACATGTATAACAACGTTCATCTAGCATAGATAACAAGTATTCAGATAATATGCACACATAGCACGTAATTTATATAAAATACTTCATATCTATGTGTAAGTTGAAGGTAACTATGCACTCACCTGAAAAGGTGGTGATTCCGAACTCAGACAGCGCTTCGCTTCTTAAAAAGAATTTTCTTCGACGAAACCTAGTATTATTACCACTAGAGTTTAGTTTATTATTCGTCGAGACTAATTAATAGTCTAGCTATTATTATTATTATTATATAAGCGTCAAAAAAATACTTATATAACCCATAATAATAGCCCAAGTATTTATTATAAGTTTCTAATAACGTTACTATAATTAAATAAAAGTTATATTAAAAATAGCGTAGGCGTAGCTCACTTACAGCGGGTTTTATAGAAAACCGGGCTTTGCTTGGAGCAGCGTTCCCGAGCCGAAAATCTCTTCTTCTCGGAGCCTTCGAGCACTCCGGGGCTTCTGCCTCGTGCTAGGGAGGTTCCCTAGGCTTTTCGGGGGATTTCGGGGCTAGAGAGAGGTTCTAGAGAGAGAGAGAAAGTAAAGAGAAGAAAGAATGGGAAAGGTGTGAAGAAAATGAGGGTGGGAGAGGTGGTATTTATAGGGTGAAATGTGGCTGAACTTGGTGCCACATGTCACCATCTGGTGGCAAGCCTTGGGGAGAAAGCAATGGCCAAGATTGTGCCACATCACCCATTTTCGCACAGCACACTTCCGACTTCTAAAATCCGTAACTTTCACATACGACCTCCGTTTTTGACGTTCTTTATATCCACGCGTAGGTAATAATAAGATCTACAACTTTCATTTTGACACCGTCAGCTAATTCTCGACCGATCTTAAATTTAACAGTACAAGGAGATTATACTGTTAAACGTCTGCGTAAAATTAATAACTTCTACATACGGACTCTGTTTTTGTCTGTCTTTTTACCGTTGATTTCCTATTAATGAGATCTTCAACTCTCATTTACGTTGCGTAAGCCAAAAACCGCTCGAACTAAAATTCGAGTTTCAGGTCGTGCACTGCTAAGCCGAATCTTAGAAAAATCATAACTTCTTCATACGAAGTCAGATTTGGGCGTTCTTTTTATCGATGTTCTTAGTTTAACATATTCTACGACTTTTGTTTAGATTGCTAAGGCTAAAAAGTCTTCTATCGTAAATTCACTATTTACGTCTCCCGGTATCGTGCCGGTTTTGTCGTAAAACTTCGGCGGGCCATAACTTCTTCGTTATAGCTCGGATTTCGGCATTATTTATATGCACGGAAACCTTGAGACATATTCTACAACTTTATGTAGAGATATCGGGATTATCTCACACTTTAATTTTGACGCTCATTTTTATTCTTTATTAATTATACATTTATAATTAAATAATAAACACATAAACACACATAATTCACATAATACTCAAATATTTCATATTTATTACTTCAAAAAGAGTTACAATAGTTGACCTAGACTATTACATTGACAAAAATGCTTAGCCCTGAAAACCCGGGCGTTACACCTTCTGCAACTTCTTTTGCCTTATTTGACCTACAACTTAAACTACACATACATAAATACAATTAAACTTGAAAACACCAAATTTACACCAAAATTTGAGTCCAAACACCTTCAGCAACTTCTTTTTCCTTCTTTTTCCTTATTTGACCTCCCATGGAGAGTCCAAACTCATATGTGGAGTCACCGGAGCACCAGAATCACAAGACCCCCAACATATAAAGATGACTGAATGAACAGTGAGAGATAAACATCCACATACAAATCAATTTATGGTAGGATGAACACCCACACACTAACTCAAATTGATTTATGGAAACAAAAACAAACATGATTTTAGTTTTTTATTCGAATTTAGGATTCCGATTCTTAAGTTACCATTGAGAATAAAGATCACAAATGATTTCCATTGCATTTATATTAAGGAAGAAGAGCCAAAATGTGCTGGTTGTGACCGGAAAACCGAGATGGGAGGAAGTGGAGTTATAAGTACCAGAATCTGAAGACGTGTTCATCCAAGAATCAAATGAGTGCTTGTTAATAATGAAATCGAAGGCTGATCCTAACCGGATGAATTCGAATAGCCCTAAAAATCGTAAGTGGTTCCTGATGAAATTGATGAAGGAGATCGGTCAACCTTCTTCTCCACCACGACACCATAAAATACCCTAAATGGGAGCGTCAAATTAAATGTCCAAAAAAATCCAACTGTAAGCATCAATATGTATCATAATTTGGTTTCTAGTTTCGATTTGGGTGAACCACGGAGCCATTAGCAACTGACCGCAGCGTTTGCGGATGGGTGTTGTAGCTTGGCACCAACGCGTCCATGGCCATGGTTACTGACGTGCTGGCGGATCCGGTGGCAAGGTTTGAGGTCTGGTTTTCTAGATATGGAACCAGTTCGTCGACATAGAACTCCATTTGGGATTTGCTGTAGGGGAGGAAGGTGGCTTGGTTGACTATTTCCTCAAGAGAGGGAAACGAAGGAGGGGGACGCAGGCGTCAAAGAGAGAGAGAGAGAGAGAGAGAGAGAGAGAGAGAGAGAGACCCCTTTGTAAATAAGAGAAAAACTTCATAAATGGTCCATGTGGTGTGAAATGACGAAAATGCCCTTCAGTTAACGGATAAAACTTAACGGAGTTAGCATAAGGACCATCTGTCAAAAGTTTTGAAAACATAGGGACCATTTATGAGATTTTTAAACCACGGGGACTAAACTTCGGATTCTGGGAAAACACAGGGATCATTTATGATGTTTTTTCTTATTATTTTTAATTATGAATGATGTACAAGGGTATATAGTTTTTCTTAGCACGTTTCTTTCAGTTTTTGTTTTCTTTGTATGAATGTTTGAATATAACCATATTGCATTATTGAGTTTGTTCTTATATTATTAGTACTCCATAGACATAATGGTAATTTTATTTCTGTTTATAATTTATATGTGTACTTTTCTGTTATAGTGACAATGGCAGATAGAAACATCACTTTGATTAAAGACTTGGACAACATGAAGGATGATTACACACTAAAAGTGTCTATCATCTGGCTGTGGAGATCACTTTCAGATGGCAACCCCACTATTGTCAAATCAATTGAGATGATACTCATGGATGAAATGGTAAAATCGACTATTCGAATAGCATTATTCAAAATCATTTTTTTGTTTATTTGATCATTCCAATAATATTATTCAAAATCTCTCATGGTCGAATAATATCTTCAATGTTGACCAATTTATATTTATTAAAATACAAAAATCCGAGCAAGTGTGTATCCAAGAGATTTTCAAAGGTTTGAGTCCAAACTGAAAGAAGATCAAGCTGTTTACATCCGGTCCCCCACTATCGCTCCTAACATATACACTTTTAAAATAAGTGATGTAACCTCCAAGTTAAATTTGCACTCAAAAACGACTATTAATGAGTGTCTACACTTTCAATCCAAAACAACATATGGCTTTTCTTGTATTTCTTTTGAAACAATAATCTCTGCAACAACTACCTCTAATGACTCAATTGGTAATTTTTCCCCTTCTTGATTGTATATTATATTCATTCTTTAATTTTACATCATTTTGACATATTGTATTATTATTTTGTAGATATTATTGGAGAAGTTGTTTCATTAGGAAAGCTTGATTCCCGTGATGTCAACAAATCTCTACATAGGCTACCTTTGGTTGTATGTTTTGCAATGACAATTAATAAAAGTCAGGCGCAATCGCTATCAAAGGTTGTTCTCTATCTCAAAGATCCTGTTTTTTCACATGGACAGTTGTATGTTGCCTTATCGAGAGTTCAAAGTAGAGAATGATTGAAATTATTAATTTTAGATAAGGATGATAGACTTACAAATGAAACTTCTAATGTTGTGTATAAGGAGGTTTTTAGAAATTTATAAATGTTTCATACTGTTTAAATTAAAAGAATTATGTTTTTTATTTTATTTTTTAAATATTTTATTTTTTATATATCATTGCAATCCATAATATTGATTTTGTTTTGATATTTCATTTTCACACTTTAATCAATGTCACATGGTGTTTAATGTTTGCTTCCTCAAATCAAAAAATTACTGATTTGCCCTCGCATTTCATAAAACATTCAAATATTCAAAGTTTCATTTTAGTTATCTTCGTATTTACCTTTTCTAATGTTTGCTTGTGTTTCTCTTTAACATCTATTCAAATTTGTATCTTTTTGTACAAATATATATTAATATTAATTTTAAATAATAAATATAAAAATGTGAAATAAAAATATTTCATATTAATAATATAATTTTTTTATAAATTTTTTACCTGTGAATTCCACACAGATTGTAACATAGTTTTAAAAACATTTGCTGAGTGTGGTACTATTCCTATCAATTTTGTGGGGTGAAAAGAGAGTGAGGGGAAAAATGACATGGCAGACTAAGAATATGGTGAATATGGTAAGATGTGGTACGATTCCTAGGTCAGGGGTGTTGCATCTTATTATGTGGATAAATCAATTTCTTAAATTGAAGAATCATTCATTTTAAAAAAATAACTTATAAACTATTTTTTGAACATGACAATCTAAAAAAAAAACTTCAAAAATAAACTAATTTGATTATTACTGTTAAAGATTTTAATGATATTTGGATTGTCATATTGGTTACATTAGTTTCACAATGAGTGTGTTCCTCCTATGATCCACCGACCACCAATCAACGAACTAGATTTTTTTGTTGCACTTCTCATAATCCTTTTTTTTTTTTTTTTTTTTTTTTTTTTTTTTTTTTTTTTTAATTCCAATCTAACCCCGATCACCTCCATCCTCACATATATCTCTACCAACGAATAGTAGATAATTTACTTTACTTAATCAACCACCCATTAGATCAACAGTACCCTATTATAATGAATGGTATGTAATTTACTAATTTACTTTACTTAACTTTTGTAGCCTTAAAAGTCAACATGAAGACTTGACCAAACATCACTTATGCATTGACCGAGAACACTAGTTTGTTCTTTCCCAACGATTCAAGATAAGGACGCCCATCTCTCCTGTTACAATTTTCAATTACTTGAATTAGGTTGAGATTGAATCATGGGGCTTCATCTCATTCTTTTTACCTTTTTCTCGATTACCTTTGCCACCATAGATACGTGTGTAGGTGCTCAAAATTGTTCTGAAGAAGAAGTATTAGCTCTACTCAAGTTTAAACGTAGCATCAAAGATGACTTCAAAATGCTCTCATCATGGGTTAGCACTGATTGTTGCTCATGGAAAGGAGTCCGTTGTGATGATTACACAGGAAGTGTTGTTGGCCTACATCTAAGAGGTAATATAACGCGTTCTTATTCATGTAATTATGGAGGCATTAGCTACGCCTCAGTTGTTGAAGACAATAGCCTTATTAGTGAAGACTATTACTTATTTGGTGAAGAGGTGAGCTCCTCTTTAGCGGATTTGAGGCACTTAAAATCCCTTGACTTGAGTGGGAATGATTTTCATGGAATCCGGATTCCAGAGTTCATTGGATCCTTGAAAAAACTAAATTACCTAAATCTCTCTAACACAGGTTTCATGGGTATTATTCCGCATCACATTGGAAATCTTTCCAATTTGAAGTCTCTTGATCTCAATTCATTATCAGTATCACAAAACTTGATGGTGGATGATATGGCATGGATTTCTGGCCTTTCATCACTCGAACATCTTGACTTAAATGGAGTGGATCTTAATCAAGCACCAAATCGTCACATGGTGCTTTACATTATTCCTTCGTTAATAGATTTAAGTTTGTCATGTTGTGGTATTTCAAATGTCGATCTTGTTCCTTATGTTAATTTGAGTAAAAGCCTTCCCAATGTCATAAACCTGGATCTTAGCTTCAATTCAATTGAAGGAAAATTTCCTTCTGTTTTAACAAACATGAGTTTGTTATCGACCCTTGATCTTTCGGGAAACAGTTTAAGTTCATCGATTCCTGTCATACATAGCTTGTTAAACCTTGACCTTTCATATAACAACTTTGAGCATATTGGAATCTGGAATCAATGTCACCTTAAAAGTTTGATTGTTTCGAACAATAATCTTGGACTAGAAATGATTGGCCCATCAACAAACATATCCACATGTCCAAATTATTCGTTTGAGATATTGGATTTATTTGGGAATGGATTAAATGATATAAGCCTTGAATCCCTTGGAAGACTAACGACTTTAAGAGTATTAAATCTTGGGTCAAACAGATTAAAAGGTCAAATCCATGAAGCTTTGGGAAGATTAAAATTGTTACAAATATTAGATCTATCTTTGAACCAGTTAGAGGGACCCATTCCGACATTTCTCGGGCAGCTGACCGAACTTGATCTTTCTTATAATCACTTGACCGGTCCAATTCCAGAATCTTTTGGAAATTTAGTAGATTTAACGGTTTTGAATCTGAATTCGAATCAGTTAATGGGTCCCATCCCAGAATCTCTAGAAAGACTAGATTCACTACAAGTATTTTCAGTGTCTTCAAATTCGTTAAATGGGACTATTCCAGTTTCAATTGGGCAACTCACGCATCTCAATTTTCTAGATGTCTCGAACAATTCTTTAGAAGGATTAGTTTCTGAATCCCATTTTGCTAATCTTTCAAGGTTGAAGTACTTGGATATGAGTTCGAATAGGAATTTGACATTCCATGTTTCTGGTGATTGGATACCTCGATTCCAGTTAAAAACCCTTGGACTCGGTTCTTGCAAGATTTCAGATGAATTTCCACAGTGGATTCAAACTCAAAGGAATCTTGATAAGTTAGTGTTGTCGAATGCTAGTATTTCTGGAGCTTTACCCACATGGTTGCAACAGATGCCCATCATTAGTTTCTTAGATCTCTCTCACAATAATTTGAGTGGATCATTGAGAAATCTTCCAAATGGGTTTACAGACGAGTATGGAGGTTCACTATATGTTCAAAATAATCTTTTCAATGGGTTGATTCCGAGATCATTGTGCAAAAGGACTTCTTTGAATATTCTTGATCTTTCCAGAAATAGGTTAACCGGGAAAATTCCGAAATGTTTAGAGAATCTGAAAAACTTGCGTATGATGCTATTCAGTTCAAATCGGTTGTCTGGTGTTATTCCAAGATCATTAGGTCATGTTTCTCCATCATTGTCATGGTTGAATTTGAATGACAATAGCTTCACTGGAGAGATTCCTCAAGATTTGGGGAAGCTAAAAGCGTTGAGAGTTTTAGATTTCGGTGATAATAAACTCTCTGGAAACATACCGAAATGGATCGGAGAAAATGTAACGACATTGATGGTTCTTAGGTTGCATAACAACAACTTCACCGGAAGAATTCCACGATCTTTATGCAGAAATTCGAATCTTCAAATTTTAGATGTTGCATACAACGGATTAACAGGATCTATCCCTCGTTGTTTTGGGGAGTTGAATGGCATGATTGAGAAAAGAGAGCAAGATATTCGTAATGGAAGTTCCAGTTTTGGGGAGACAGTGATTCAGGTCATGAAAGGAGTTGATCTTGAATATACAAAAACTTTGGGTTTAGTTTTTAACATGGATCTTTCAAGCAATAAGCTCATGGGAGAAATACCTAAAGAGCTAACTTCACTTTCTTTGTTGGTGGGTCTTAATTTGTCTCATAATCATCTAATTGGGGTTATTCCAGAAAGAATCGGAAACATGAAGTTGTTATTTTCCCTTGATTTCTCAGGAAATGAGTTGAGTGGGATGATTCCTCAAACGTTAGCAGCTTTGAATTTCTTGAGCCATTTGAATTTGTCACACAACAACTTGTCAGGACGAATTCCAACAGGAAATCAATTGCAAACCCTAACAGATCCATCGATATATGCTGGTAATATAGATCTTTGTGGTGCTCCACTCCCGAATGATTGCTCCAATTATGAAGACCCAAGAACCAGAACAAGCAACAACAAACTCGAAGCAAATGATGTGTCTGAGATATGGTTTTACTTGGGCGCTATGTGTGGTTTATCAGTAGGGTTTTGGGGTGTTATTGGAGTTTTGGTGTTCAAGAAGCAATGGAGAAAGAAGCTTTTCATGTTCGTCGAAGTAACCATGGACATGGTAAAGGTTGCAGTCACCATTAGAGTTTCCAAGATGAAAAGAGGGAGAGAAGCTGCATAGATTCTTTGTAATTGTGGAACATCTGTTATAAGCCTTCCCTGCTGTGTTACTATGTTATTACGAGATAAGTATGTTATAACCGTGGAAACCACGGGTAAAAAAGGAAAAAAAATATTGAAAAATTAAAATAATATAAAAAATTATTTTATAATCAAAATATTATGTTAAATGTAAAAATAAGAAACATATTTTTTATTTATCTATTTATTATAACATCCCACTTTTATATTTCCTATTTCAACAATGTATTTTTAGAAAATGTTGTAAAAGTCCAAAAGAGCATGTTTTTAAAAATCAAAAGAACAATACATTACTTGTTTTTAAATTGAAATTTTTTTTTTTTTTTAAATCTACACAAGCATCTATTTATATGTAGCATATTTAAAAATCTTTTGTCTATTTATAATATTTTCAAAAGTTTGTTATTATTATGTGTAAAATTTAGAATGCTGTTTCTATAAATTATCATAGCTCCAATAGTGAATTACTTATAAAAATATTATTGTTTTCATGACTAATGAAACTTATCATATCTAAGTGTTATACATATGATGGTTTTTCATTAATAACAAACCCAACGCACAAAATAGCTAATAAAAAACGACTAACTATTCAACTTAATATGTAAATTGGTTTTTTTAGTTTGATTAAAAATCAAAAGCAATTTGAGTTCTTAGTTGGCATGATACTATAGACTTTTTAAAAACATAAGGATATAATTACATACAAACGGACAGGAGTGTATTGTATGAACCTTAAAATATTCTTTTTAAAAAAATTACAACTTACAAATAAGTGCATGTAAACTTTCTTGATTAAATTTAGAAAATATAAAACTGCAAATTTTAAAAATCAACAAACACCAAATAATACAACACGTTAAGTTAAAACAGGAAGTAAAATATTTATTCAATCCATGAGCAACTATTAACAAAGTGTTCTTCAAGTTTTTTGCTTCAAAGAGTATATGAGATAACATATTTGAAGTTGTTTGTCCTCTTTGCAATTGTGAAAAATAAAAGTAGCAGCCATTAGAACAAAAGCGACCAAGGTATACTACTATTTGCTGTATTTAACCAAACAAAAAAAATGGGTTATGCAATCAAGACTCATTATATACATACATTTGCACTTTATTGATTAGCTTTTTAGTAAAATCAATTGTTTTTTTGTTTGGTTAAATAAATCAATAGATTAAATTGGTCAAACCATTTATTATCTTACTAGGTTATAACCCGTGAAAACCACGGTTGTTATTTTTATGTTCACTATACAGAAATAAAATAAAATATCAACAAAAAAATGTGTAACTTTAATTGTAAGACAACATAAAATAATATGAAGTTTTATAAATTACAGCAACGCATTTTCAAAGTACATTAGTATAAGTTGTAAAACTGTTTTAGTTATAAAAAAATGACAACAATATAAATGGCATTACTGTTATTAGCCAAAATAAGTATAATTTTATTGAAACAATGAAAGGGATAAATGGTCATTTACTTTCTATGTGTATAAAAAAAGTAGCTTCATGGGCAAAACGGAAAGTGCATTATAGTTTCATAGGCAAAACAAAAAATAGCCTTGTAGTTTCATAAACAAACCAAATATAACATTGTACTTTTTAAGGTTGAGATGTTAATTGAAACTGCAATTATGAGATTGTACTTAAAAAGTAGAATGCTTAAATAAGAATAATGAGAAACTAAGACATTGGCACTTGTTACTTTGACAAATACATAAGCTCATAAGTTGAACACATTATGCAAATAATCAAGCAAATGGTAAAAGAAGTAATTATAAAGTGTTGGTAATCAATCTAAAAGTAGCATAGATTAAATAAGATACATAAAGTACTATGTTGTTGTATTTAAACATATAAAAAATGTTTTTTGATGTTCTTCTAATTTTTCATTATTAGACATTTTACTTTGAAAAATAACTCAAAACTTTGACTAATTTTGGAATCCACAGTTATTCATTTAATTTTAAATGTGTTTCTATAATATGTTTTTCTTTCAATAGCAGCCTAAATTAAAGCAATGTAAACCTATATGATTTTTCGTTTAACAGCATCATACTTCCTATTTATGTCATATTATGTGTATGTTTGTTGTAAATAAAAAGTATGTTGGTATAAATTGACTAATTTTGGAACTCATAGTGACATAAAAAGATGAAAATATAGTCATTAGTCTACATATACAAGGAACATGCCTTCATATTCTTATTTCTATGGAACTACAGTAGGGGAAGAAATAGAGATATAAACAGTATATCCCTTATATAGAGCGCCTTCATATTCTTGTTTTTAGCTTCAAAAATCTACAAAATAAACCTTTTACATCATTACAGAGATTAGTCAAAATTAGAATGAAATAGTAGGATGTTAATCTTGTATAGTCCAGTTTCTACATCCTAAGTAGGATGCTAAATTGATGCTAAATTAAAAAAAAAAATGAACTTATAAATAATTACCGTTTCCATATTTTGATAAACGAAGAATCAAACCATCGTAGCATTAGAAACTTTAGAAGTTAGAAGTCAAATTATCTTATGCATTTGGTTTTGAATCGTTTGCTGGGAATCACATCTCTTCCAAAAAAAAATCATTGTATCAATTCTTAACCGACATTTGGTTTTGAATCGATTTCTAGAATCAAGTAAAAAAAATATTAAATTAAAAAATGTTTTAGAGAAGTTTTACATTTTGTTTTCTTATTAAAGAATTCTACTTTGAGAGTAGATTATTTGTTGCCTTAACTACAATCATATCTTGAAAAAAAAACATTAATAAAAAAAAAGAATGGTATTTAAGCTAGTGACATGTATTGGAGCCGAGTTCCATGTGTGAATTAACATGCCTCAAGGCTAAACTGTTTGAGCATAAAAGATGCATGCAATAGAAAATATATGTTAAATCCATAAGAAATCCCAACTTTATGATAATGATGAATAAAAAATTTACCAAATCATAGACATCGTTGCTTTCAGGACCATTAACAACCATATGGACTAATGTTTCTAGTTTTAGAGAAGGTTTATTCACCTAGGTTTCTTGTAAAATTGATTGAGAAGAAAACTCCAAATATGCTTATCAGAAATCGAACTAATGACATGATTAGGGATAGACCTATGATGCTACTTGATCCCTGCTATTCAAAACATATTAACATTAGTGGATTGACATATAAATTAAGAATTGTAATTTGGCTAATATACACCATAAAAAGGAGGCCTGAAGATGCAGATCCCCTTAAAAATTGTAATTCCATGGATATCATTGCCATAATAGATTCATTAAGAATTGTAATTTGGCTAATATATATTATAATTTTCTTTATTATGGATTTTATTATAGATGTTGGAAAGCAAATTTTATTATTTTATTTATTGAATTTAGTTCAAAGTAATAAATTTTAATTAATGTTTAAAATAGTAAATATAAAAATTTAAGAAATTCAATACAAACTAAAACAAAACAAAAAAAAAGTTGTCACATTGGATTTGCATGGGCATAACTAAACAAATATATAAACTCGATTATTGAAAGATAAATGTCTACATGGGAGAATAAAAATAACTCAATCAAATGTGTTCGAATATTATGACTAAGCTTTCCTGCAAACTTCTTACCCAATATATATTAATAAAACAAACAATTCAATTGATTAAAACAATACACTAAATCACATTTTGTTACCCATTGGCACTCATTAAACTTGGATCAAAATCTAGTCATTCTTCATAAACATGAAATCAAAGCATAGAAACAACAAATTAGGTAAAAATTATAAATAACTTGTGCTTCCCTCCAATCTTTTGTACAAAAATGTTTATTTTCAGCATTAAAATCAAATTAAACACTGGAAGTTTAAAAATGTCCATTAAGTAGGACTAACCTTTAAATCCAAGAACTTATCTTCTTTAATGCCTCATTCTAGCTTGCCCTTCAAACATAGGTACATAGGTAGTACCATCTTTGCTTCGATCGGCTGATGCTTCATTCTAAAAGCCAACAGTTAAAGAAAGAAAAATAAGATCATGTGATGTATGATTATGTTCAACTATTATCTCTAATCTTCATCCAAATGAAATATGAAAAAAATCATTGGCCATGTTTAACATAGAATGGCTGGAAAGAAAGTCAGAGAGCTAATCTAAAATCTCAATAATTTGAAGGGAGTATGATGTTGATGATGCAAAAGAAGCCTTGAGAATATGCATGTCCTCAAAACGTGTTGTTGATGTGTATGGTGTGTCTTCATGTGTAACCTTAACCACTTACATAAAACATCAACTCAATCAAATATGTTAAGAAACTATTAAATATAAACAAACATTGTAACAATGGGAGACATTAGTACATGCCTCTTAATGTTTAGGCATTGCGATGGAAGAATGTAACTGCATTGTAATTGCAGTTGGGAAGCACTGAAGCATTGAGAATAAAGGATTCAGGTGTTTCTATTCTTCAATATCAATCTCAAAAGAAAGGAAAATGGGTCCTAATTAAAAGAGGAAGAGAAAAAAAAGTTAGAAGAACAATAAAGGGCTTTGTTGCTTATCCCTTTAGAGTGTTGATGACAATCTTAACAATTTTACCCCTTACCAACATAATATATCAAAGAGAATGTAAAGCTGACACCTGAGAAGAATCGAAGTACAATAGTTAAAAATGAAAAAAAAAAGTTAAAATTAAAAAATAAATAAGTAAAATTGTAGAATATATATGATTTGGATTTTCTTTTGTGGGTTTCAGAATTATTTCTTTTTATGTAATCTTAAAAAAGTTCTTGGACAACAAAACATCTGCCCGATACTTGAAGAAAAACATGAATCTTTAAAAAATAAAAATTACAAAATACTTTTTTGCAGCAGACCAACTTTACAGTTATGAAAAAAACAGGTACGCATTTTTAATTATTTACCAAGGACATCAAGGTAAATATGGAGAATGAAGTAAATTACACATACTCAGACTCAAAAAATGAATAGATGAGGAAGTACATGTGATTTAAAGCTATCAATTCAGGCAAAAATAAACTTAAAAGTCTAAACTAATTGCAGGAAGAAGTGGATGTAACATACATGGGCTGCAAAAAAAATAATTAAAATGTATAGCTTCAAATTTGAATAAAAAATGAATTATGGTTGTAATTAGGGATTTATAGATATTGCATGTGATCAACTTGATAGTTCACCTTAAAACTGCTAAACTACTATTTCGAACATCAGAGGTATTTGATCCATTTATCAAAAATTAATTTTGGGGTTTTAATTTTGCAAAAACATATTTTTAGCAAGACATTTCTCTTCTCTTAGAAGAATATAACCTTGACTCTACAACAAATCAAATTGGGTATTATTTACATGCTAAACATTATTCATGTTCATAAGGGTTAAATAGTCATATTATCATCCCCTAATCAAAGAGAAGTCAGAGTTGTGGAACGTAGGACTGAAGTTAATTTGTTGTTAGATTCATGCCTTCTATATATAATTCATTTTATTCGACAAAATTATCAGAAGTTCTAGTTTCATCGACTTTTGAACACTATCCTTTAATCTTTTGTTGTTTGACAATGTACTCACTTCGCCCCTTTCCACACGTCTTAAAAATCTTCTAACAATATAATGGAAAATAAAATTTGAAATAATATATTGTAAGATATGATAAGAGAGAAAATATATATTACCTATAACACAAAAGATTTCTGATTCCATCTTCAGGTCATCCATGATTAAACATGATTATAGTCAATCAAAAACTCCATCAGGTACCTTCAAATTTGAGTCTAATCATTAAAGAAAAGAAAATATCAATGTTTATCATTTACCACGCTTACTTCATGGATTTTTTTCCCAACATCTTAATAGCCAAATAAAGGCCAAAAGTATGTTTTAAAATTGGATTCATGAGATGAATTATGAAATAATTTTTCATAAAAGGTTGAATGGAACATACAATTGTTCAAGTCATGTAATAAAATTTCACTAAGGCATTCCGTCGAACACCCGGTATGCATTCTTACAATGTTATCTCTCAGCTCCTTATTATCAGTTACCTATTGTCATTTATAAACAAAAAGCATTCCAATTTCAAAACAAACAAATGAATTTAAATGTATACATCAAGAATATGACCGACTGTATTAGCTTTAGACATTCACAAATCATGCATCATGTTTTACACACACGGACACACACAATGATATGTGAATTCGATGATTAACAACAAAACATAAAAAAAAAGATTAAAGTGCTTAGCAACAATCGATTGAGACAGAGAGATGAGAGGTTACCGGAATAGGATTGTCTTGTAAGAGCGTCAATCGAGTTAGAGAAAATTGAAATTAAAAATAATCAAAAACCTTTTTAAGTAATTTACTCTTAGTCGATTGTTCAAGAAAAAAAATCCTTATACTGTCACATAAAACATAAAATACATACATTTGGCGTTCCAAAACAACTTTTCGTCAAATAAAAGCCCTATAACTCGATGGTGTCTACATTGACCTGAGGTGGATATGGATAACAGAGAAGAAGGTCACAGAATGGGACAAGTAAAAACGGTGGAGTTTGCATCATAAATATTGGCATTGAATACTAAAATGCTGATTTATAGGATACATTGATCTCGAATACATCAATGATTTGGATATGATTTAAAGGGTATTTTCAAATTAGATGCGTTTGAATTTTGTATAGTTGTTTTTGATTTCACCTATTTTTGGATATAAGATCAGCTATTGATAACTGAAAAGCTGATTTATTGGATATGATCGGAGATTTCAGCAATCAGCAATGGGCGGGAAAACCAGTAAGTAAAATGTTGGAGAACTGACACGTGGCAAGTTAGTGGTGTAAAATATGGACACGTGGCATATAGGAGAGGTTTTTATTGAGTAGGGAGATTAGCCTTTTCAACCGAATCTACATATCTACAGCTAAATGATAAATGATATTGCTAGAAGCATATGTATTATGTTACACCAGAAGTCCTCCATAGATTATCTTATTAGCATTTTCAAGTGAATTTGTCTTTTGTCAACATCAACTTTCATTTCTTTCTACTGTAACCTATGTACTATGTTGCACCAGAAATCCTCCGAAATGAGTTAAGTCATAATCTAATTAATCACTGCAGCACATTCCTTACAAAACAGATTTAGTAAAAGTTAGTGGAGAAACATACATTCATTGGAGAGAGGTTGGTACCTCAAATATTCCAGGTTTGAAGTCTTTGCAAG
Source organism: Lactuca saligna (assembly GCF_052625555.1). NCBI lineage: Eukaryota > Viridiplantae > Streptophyta > Magnoliopsida > Asterales > Asteraceae > Lactuca > Lactuca saligna. The sequence continues at coordinate 30,538,975 of NC_136424.1, forward strand.
CAGTATTTGTTAAGACCACAAGCAACAACTAATTCACTATCTTTCACTCTTTGTAGTTTATCAATAATTTCAAGCATAATAGAACACTTACCTCTAACTATGTCACAAAGATTAGTCAAGAAGTGAAAGAAGGAAGCATGCATTTTTGTGAAAGTCACGTGTAGAAGCAAACTTGTATTACATATAAGTGTTTAAAATATTAAGAATATTACCATTTATACAAACAACAATTGATGTGAAAAAAAACAAACATGGCCTAAATGAAACATACCTTGATTGGAGAGAGGTCGCAGAAGAACAACACTCCAGGAAGTTATGTCTTGTCTTTTAATTGACTATCATAGCGAATTATATAATACAAAATTCAACATTTTACAGCATAGAAGCAAGCTGAATAATCCTAAATCAACAGGTTATAATATCGCTAGAATGAGAATTAAAGAAAAACATAAAAGGCGTCACTGTTGATCGAGGTTTACCACCAAGTTCACCCATAAAAACGATTTTATAGTGTTTTGCACCCAAACATTAGTTGAATTGCATGTACTTACATGGTGCTGGTTAAGAAGATCGAGGCTTTACCAGACTTCAAATGAAATTAACATAAAAAATGACTCACCAGCCACAATCAATTATGATTCCTCATCGGTGCTTCTTAAATCGACCCTAACCGGTAGCAACGATTTCGACTTTTTTCACTATTTTGCATCAAGTATCAAACAAGCAAGCCTAGGCTCTGATACCACTGTTGGGTTTTGAGAAATCTAACACTTCCTAAGTGTGCATGCAACCCTAATAAACCTTGGATCTATGTTTGTCTAAATACATGCAAAATAATAAATTTTCCAAGGTTTATAACCTATCTAACATGGCATGGGGAACATTTCAACATAAAAGAGTTAGAAGAGATTACATACCTTTTGATGAGTTTGGTTCTAAGGAGTTTGAGGGCCAAGCACCAATAGTGTGAATGCCTCAAATGGAATCACAAAACACCACAAACTCTTGGAAAACTTTGAGAGAGTATACACACTTGTATAAAATCGGCCACACACAAGCACACACACACTAGTTCACTAGTTTCTCCTTAGGCTTCATTTCATGCTCCATAAGCATGCTTATATAGTGTGCATGGTTAGGGTGAAACCCTAATAACCCATGTCTTTTCCTTTCCAAGGATCCATGGGTTAAAAGCTCCATGGATCATCCATGGACTTCCACATAAACCTAGCCCATTAACAAATGAGTATTAGCCCACACTATATAAAACAAATAGCCCATAATCTAATTAGTCTTCCTTTTAATCTCTAAATTAATTCATAATTAATTTAAGACTAAAACTAATTAAATAACGTAACTTCATATTAATATATTATAACTCATAATATATTAATAAACATATGTGTATAACTCTCATAAAATTATCCATAATAGTTTGGATGAGATGCAACCCAAATGGACCATGTCGGTCGGGTCAAGTATATACCAAATAAGTTATGGACTTAGACACCTTATCCAACAGCTAATTCACTTGATACCCTTAAAATTATCACCTGATCAATGTGCCGGTTAACCACACACGCTCCATTGATCTATGACAAACATTAAGTCACCTTTCGTGATACCACTGTTGGGTTTTGAGCATTATAACACTTCCTAAGTGTACATGCAACCCTAATAAACCTTGGATCTATGTTTGTCTAAGGTACATGCAAAATATTATTTTCCAAGGTTTATAACCTATCTAGCATGGCATGGGGTACTTTTAAACATAAAAGAACTAGATGAATTACATACCTTTTGTTGATTGTTGATTCCTTTGAGTTTAAGAGCCAAGCACCAATAATTTGAATGCCTCAAGTGGAAATCACAAATCACCACAAACTTGGAAAATATATGAGAGAGTATACTAACTCTTAGAATTCGGCCACCACTATTACACACACACTAGGGGTTTTTCATGCAACATAAGCTTGTTTATATAGTGTGCATGGTTAGAGTGAAACCCTAATAACCCATGTCTTTTCCTCTTCCAATGATCCATGCGTTAAAGCTCCATGGATCATCCATGGACTTCCATATAAGCTTAACCCATTAACAAATGAGTATTAGCCCACACCATATAAATGCAATAGCCTATAATTTAATTTGTCTTCCTTTTAATCACTAAATTAATTCATAATTAATTCAAGATTAAAACTAATTAAATATCATGACTTTATATTAATGTATTCTAACTTATAATATATTAATAAATCGTAGTATACAATTCTCATAAAATTATCCATAAATAGTTTGGGTGAAGTGCAACCCAAATGGACCATGCCGGGTCGGGTCATGTATATACCAAATAAGTTATGGACTTAGACACCTTATCTAACAGACTCCCACTTGGATAAGTCTAATAATTGTATTTGCCTATATTACTTCCGGAACCAACCGATAATCGTAGCTCTTGAAAACTCTGTTGAACTATGAAGTGCCATTTTAGACAAGTGATCATATAGTCCTCTGTTCTCGTGATATCAACTGGACAAATACATAGAACAGTGTCTTACTTATTGTCTGGAAGTTGTTTCTTGATTTCCGATTTGTTTGACAAAGAACTTAACTGAACACATCAATTTAGTTCTGATAGGGCCCGGTACATGGGCCAACATAAAATCATCGAGGGGCCCAGATATCACTTCTATTTCTAGAAGGAACATATAAACTTCGACTCATATGCTTGTTCTACTACTTGTTGAATTGTACACAAAGGCACATTTTATGACATCAAGTTATTGATGTATTTACGTGCAATCAATGCACAACCAATTCATAGGTAACAACTCATATCTCTAGGTTTGAAGACTTATATGATATTATCGTCTCACGATCACTCGAGATAAATTCCATGAAGTGATACAAGTGAGCGTGGGTTTATTCCAATGCTCATAACTTATGAGCACTCATGAACGTTGTAGCAACCATTATTATGTCTAAACACCTTTAGCCATCTACAAACCCAATTCATGAAAATCTTGATTCATACCTACTTCCGACGTATGACCGATTGTGGAGGTTTGAATAAATTAATTATTCTGGAAGTCAAAACATGCAAAACTGAAACAATAGTAAATAATTGACAATGATAGCAACACCTTACTTATAAATAAATCACAAATTTTATTCATCATCAAACGTCGATTACATCTTACAAGTTTCAGAAAAAGCTATCTTATCTGTAAAACTAATATCGTCCCTCAACCCGATGCGCCTCGCATGCTGCAAATGCTTAACCCTCGTCAGCCCTTCATAAGGGGATCTGCAGGGTTCTCATCTGACGATACCCTCTTTGCCACGAGGATACCTTCTTCTATCTTGTGTCTTATGAAGTGATATTTTATGTCAATGTGTCGGGATCTGCCATGATCTCTCGGTTCCTTGGCTAAGGCAACCGCACTATTGCTGTCACAAAAATCTCCATAGGCTCCTTAATAGATGGTACAACTCCAAGGTCTCCGATGAAGTTCTTTAGCCATATCGCCTCCTTCGCCGCTTCACTCACTGCTATATACTCTGATTCACAAGTCGAATCAGCTACCGTCTCCTGCTTGGAACTCTTACAAGAGATTGCCTCTCCATTTAGAATAAATACCCAGCCCGACTGAGAGCGGAAGTTATCCCTATCAGTCTGAAAACTATCATCACTATACCATAATACTCTCAAGTCATCACTCCCACCAAGGGTAAGGATCCAATCCTTAGTCCTCTGCAGGTACTTGAGAATGTTCTTTACCGCGGTCCAGTGAGCCTTGCCAGGGTTCCCCTGATATCTACTGACCATGCTCAAAGCAAAGTCCACATTAGGGTGGGTACAAGTCATAGCATAAATGATCGAGCCTACAACGGAAGCATACGGTAATCGACTCATTTTTGTTATCTCAGCCTCTATACTCGAACTTTGAGTTTTACTCAGTTTGACATTGCATTGGATCGGTAGTGGAATTTTGCATGTTGACCCTATTCAACACCTTATCCAAATAGGTACTCTGACTAAGTCCAATTAGTCTTTTACTCCTTTCTCTTAATATCCTTATCCCTAGGATATATGCAGCTTCCCCTAGGTCCTTCATAGCAAAGCACTTCCCAAGCCAGGACTTAACCTCCTGCAAGGTTGGGATGTCATTTCCAATAAGTAGTATGTCATCTACATACAGTACCAAGAAGCTAACTATACTCCCACTAGCTCTGACATACACGTAAGACTCATCTTCAATTCTCGAGAAGCCAAACTCTTTGACCTTCTCATCGAAACAAAAATTCCAGCTACGAGATGCTTGTTTTAATCCATAAATGGATTTATCAAGCTTGCATACTCTATTAGGGTATTCTGCACTGACAAACCCCTCTGGCTGATTCATGTACACATCCTCAGCCAACTTTCCATTAAGAAAAGCGGTTTTGACATCCATTTGCCATATTTCATAATCATGAAATGCAGCAATGGCTAGGATAACCCTAATGGACTTAATCTTTGCTACCGGTGAGAAGGTTTCATCATAATCAATACCCTGATTCTGAGTAAAACCCTTCGCAACCTGTCGAGCCTTATAAGTGTGCACTTTTCCTTCCATGTCGGTCTTCTTCATGCAACATAAGCTTGTTTATATAGTGTGCATGGTTAGAGTGAAACCCTAATAACCCATGTCTTTTCCTCTTCCAAGGATCCAAGGGTTAAAGCTCCATGGATCATCCATGGACTTCCATATAAGCTCAGCCCATTAACAAATGAGTATTAGCTCACACCATATAAATGCAATAGCCCATAATTTAATTAGTCTTCCTTTTAATCACTAAATTAATTCATAATTAATTCAATATTAAAACTAATTAAATATCATGACTTTATATTAATATATTATAACTTATAATATATTAATAAATCGTAGTATACAATTCTCATAAAATTATCCATAAATAGTTTGGGTGAAGTGCAACCCAAATGGACCATGTTGGGTCGGGTCAAGTATATACCAAATAAGTTATGGACATAGACACCTTATCCAACAGTATTCGCCCTCAAGATTTGGTGTCATTACCTCTATGGGGTTCGTTGTACGATCTATACGGACCACAAGAGGTTGAGGTATCTCATGGACCAGCCAAATCTGAATATGAGGCAGCATCGGTGGCTTGATGTGGTAAAGTATTATGATTGTGAGATCCTCTACCATCCGGCGAAGGCCAATGTTGTGGCCGATGCGCTTAGCCGCAAGGCAGCGCTGATCAGGGATATCTGTCTGATGATGACAGTGGTGACTCCGCTTCTGGAGCGGATCTGGGAGGCTCAGCAGGAAGCTATGAAGGAGGAACATCGGAAGAGTGAGCGGATTGTGTGGTAGGTTTCCTCCTTCGACTATGATAGCCGAGGGTTGTTGACTCTTCACCGTAGGGTGTGGGTCCCTTATCATGGAAGTGTGCGCCAGGTCCTGATGGAGGAGGCGCACAAATCCAGGTTCTCCATTCATCCCGGAGCGATGAAGATGTATAGGGATCTTCGTCTGGACTATTGGTGGCCCTGTATGAAGCGGGATGTGGCATGGTTCGTGGAGCGGCGTTTGACCTGCAGGAAGCTCAAGACTGAACATCAGAGACCACACGGCAATATGCAGCCATTGGATATTCCTTTGTGGAAATGGGAAGACATCACGATGGATTTTATCACCAAGCTTCCCATGACCGCGCGAGGAGTAGATTCGATATGGGTCATCATCGATTGATTGACCAAGAGCGCCCACTTTATCCCGATTCAGGAGAGCATTTCGGCCGAGAAATTGGCCGAAATCTATATCAGGGAGGTGGTGGTGCGGCATGGAGTGCCAGTCTTGGTGATTTCGGATAGGGATGTGCGGTTCACTTCCAGGTTTTGGAAGAAATTCCATGAGAAGTTGGGTACTCATCTGCATTTCAGCACCGCCTTTCACCTGCAGACGGATGGCCATAGCGGGTAGACCATCTAGACTCTGGAGGACATGCTGCAGGCATGTGTTTTAGACTTCGGAGGTAACTGGGATACCTACCTTTCGTTGGCGGAGTTCTCGTATAATAATAGCTATCATGCGAGTATCGACCATCCTCCCTTTGAGATGTTGTATGGGAGGAGGTGCAGGACCCCGATATGTTGGGGCGAGGTTGGCTAGAGGGTCATGGGGAGCACCAAAGTAGTGCTCAAGATGACAGAGAAGATTCAGCAGGTCCGAAGCAGACTTCAGACTGCTCAAAGTCGGAAAAAAAGTTATGTCAATAGATGTCGATCAGACCTGGAGTTCTAGGTCGGGGATATGGTTCTCCTGAAGGTGTCGCCTTGGAAAGGCGTCATCCGATTCAGGAAACGGGCCAAGTTGGGTCCCAAGTATATTGGACCGTTTAGGGTTGTAACCCGGGCGGGCAAGGTGGCATACCGGCTGGATCTGCCACCCGAACTCAGTCAGATCCACAACACTTTCCACGTTTCCCAGCTGCTGAAGTGCCTGGTGGATGACTCAGCAGTGGTACCCTTGGAGGACATTCAGGTTGATGACAACTTGAATTACAGTGAGTGGCCTGTAGCGATCATCGACCGAAAGTCGAAGGATCTGAGGAACAAGAGGGTTGAGCTGGTAAAGGTGCAATGGAAGCACCGGAAGGGCTCGTAATGGACATGGGAGCCGATGGATGAGATAATGGATCATTACCCCGAGTTTTTCCAGGATCAAGCAGCAGACTTCGAGGACGAAGTCTAAAATAAGTGGGGAGATTTGTAGCACCTGGTTCTTGGTACGTATTCTGTTATTAAATCTTTATTTATTTTGCATTTTTAGTCTTGGGCTCGACTAGTTGAAGGACCAACTCGCTGAGTAGAAGCGGGATGAGGGGTGGAGTTTAAGTCATGGACTCGCCGAGTTGGGTCCTGGACTCGACGAGTAGCTGCGGTTTGGACTAAAACCCTAATCTAGGGGTTTGCACCATATTTAAGCAGCCTTATGCAACCTCCATTCCCCCTTTATGATCCCAAACACTTCTCATAGAAAACCCTAGCCGTTCTTGAGAAAATATAAGGCTTGTGAGTGATTCTTATGAGCTTTGACCTCAAGGAAGAAGGAAGAGCATAGAAGGATCAAGAGGAGATTGAAGGATTCGAGTTTGGTTAATCATTTGCAGTCTACAGAAGGTATAAAGTCTGAACCTTGCTCATTCATTTGTTAGATCCCTATTTGAGGTGATTTAGGGCTTTTATAAGCCATTTTTGGTGACCAACCATGTTTGCAAACATGGTTGGAGTTTGAGCTTCTGGATCATGTCATTATTGGAGTCACAAGACAGATTTGGGTTGCTTTTGCACCCAAGGAAGGCCCCATGCAACAAAAGGGCCATTTTAGAGCCCTTTAAGCTCAAAAGTCCCATGCATGACGTAAAGTTTGTAACTTTACGTGCTAGATCGAGCTTAGGGGCTTGGATCTATCTTTTGGGCAAGTGTTGTACATCAGAAATCGAAGTTTAAGGAGGGGATGTGACCAACTCGATGAGTCCTTTCTTGGACTCGGCGAGTCCAAGGGTTCTGTCCCATATTAGCGAGGATCAAAAGGATCACTTGAGTGTAGAAAGGTTTTAGGGAGTCCCGGGGAGTGACCCAACGTTCTGGACTAAGCAAATTGTTCTGGAAATTCATGGTACTTGGCGAGTGCATCAACGGACTCGGCGAGTCTAAGGCAATCTCCTTAAAACTCGATGAGTTGAGGACAGATCCGGTTCAACAGATGAAGGCCAACTCGACGAGTTGTTCATCAACTCGGCGAGTCGGATGAGTTTTCATGGGGCGTTCGGATGAGAGAAGAACTCGTCGAGTTGACGACCCAACTCGACGAGTAGGGTCGCGGATGAGGACGAGTAGAGAGTGGGGGACTCGGCGAGTTGTTGTCCCAACTAGGCGATTCGAGTCAACTGGAATTTGACTTTGACTTTGACTTGACTTGGTAAAATGGTCATTTTACCCTAAGAGTATAGAAATCAGTTTCTAACCGAGTATTTGTGGGGTTTGTAGCCGGAGGATTTCCGAAGCAGCAGCGGACGTAGGTTTCCCGCACTGATTATCAACAGCTACCTGTATGAGGTGAGTTACCTTCCAGTAGGGGTGGGTCTAAGGCCACAATGCCGACCCACCAATGAGGAGTATTTATAAGATTATTGTCTTTGTGATAATTATCTTGGTCTGGTATGTGCTTGGTTATGAGTTATATCTATATGATATGTTATGTGCATGACAGGGATAGTGGTCCTTAGGACCAAGGGGTATATCAGTACCCGGATATGCCTGACTGTATGCTTATATCTTGTTATTGTATGCTAGTGGTAAGGGGTGGAATAGTCCCCAGTTACCGGTTGAAAGATACCGATGATGATTACCGGTTGAAAGATACCGATGACGATTACCGGTTGAAAGATACCGATGGTATTATATGGTATGTGGTATGATGGGGGAACTCACTATGCTTTGTGCTTACGGTTTCAGTTTTTGGTTTCAGGTACCTCTTCGTCTAAGGGGAAAGAGTCGACGGCGTAGCATGGCATCACACAGACATCTGATTTTCCGCACGGTGTTTTTTGGGATTGTACTCTGATATGATGTTTTTTTATGTTGTGGGTTTTCAAACATGATACTTGATTTTATGAGATGACGTGTTTATACAATATTTTCTACTGAATGTTTTATGAGTTAATTAATTAAATGAAAATTTTGGATTTGAATTTTGGGACGTTACAGACCCAAACCCGGATTACCCGGAACCCGGATAAAGCCAATTTTTAAACCCGGAACCGGAACCGGTTTTATATATTCTGGTTCTAACGGTTCCGGTTCCGTTCCGGTTTTTCGGTTCTAAATCTCATCCCTACGTGGGGCGTACTCCAGAAAGTTCTTAATACATGGTCTTAATCCATTAAGACCTTCCTACTCCATGCATGAGACACATTTAGCTATTGGGACATCATTTTTATCACTTAGGACCTCTTTAAGGGTCTGAAAGGACAACTTATCTCGTCCAAATCATATCATGCACTAACTTGGGACTTTTTGGGACAAGAAATGGTTCCATAAAGCTAGCATGGCAAGATCTATATCATACAAGCATAAAGTTTGAAGCTTTTTACCTTCTGAAGCTTCTAGGGCACAAAGCAACTTCAGATCTTCAAGCTTGTCCTCCTTCTCCAACTCCTTGATGTAACACTTTCTTTTCCAACTAATCAACACACTCTATAAGCTCACACACTCAAGAAAGGGATAAGGTTTTGGAGAAAACAACTCAAAACTATGGAGGCTAAGGTAAGGGATGTTTATCTAACACTCAAACCCTAAAGATTAGGGTTTGCATCTGACGTGAGTACGCTTAGCGTACACAAGTATACGTCCAGAGTTCTAAGGCGCGCCTAGTACGCTTAACGTACCTTATGTACGCTTAACGTACTAGTCTTGTGCTCAAAGTTGCAACTTTAGCCATTAGGCTCCTCATGGGTCGACTCTTCTAACCCTAGGGACTACAATTGACAAAATAATAATAAAATAGAGGATTCAGAAATACCTGCAAAATCTCGTGATGTTACAAAGAAAGAAAGAAAGAAAGAAAGAAAGAAAGAAACCTTTTATATATTAAATATTTATATTTAATTCTTTCTTTAAAAAAAATAAGAGAAAACATCATAAATGGTCACTGTGGCAGTGAAATGACGAAAATGCCCTTCAGTTAATGGACAAAACTTAACGGAGTTAGCAATAAGGACCGATCGTCAAAATTTTTGAAAGCACATGGACCATATTTGATATTTTTAAACTACGGAGACTAAGCTTCAGATTAGGGGTGTTCGTTTGGATGGATCGGTTTGATCCGATCCAATCAAGTGAATCCAAATTGATTTCGGTTTTCAAAACATGGATCTAAATTGTCCAAGCTAAATTCAAATCTGATCCAATTACAATTCGGTTGGATCGGTTATTATAATTTGGTTTTCAAAAACGGAAACATTTTAAAACGACATGTAATTACAATATTACCTAACTTTACACAAGAAGCAAAAACAAATTATTTAGTTGTCATTTTAAATTTATAAACAACTACTAAGAAGATATATTATAGTAAAGTATTTTATAGATAGAATACATTTGACAGAAAATACATATTAATGTTTATTTATCGGGTGAAACATTTTGAACCTATTTGAAAAAATAAATTACAAATATAATAAATAACTATAGATATATATATTATAAATAGATAAATTATAAACGGTTATTCAATTTTTTTGGACTATTCGGTTCTTATTTTATAAATCAAAACCAATCCAAAATAATAATTCGGTTTTGTTGAAAACCAATCCAAAAATCTAAATATCCAAACAAAATAGTCCAATCCAAATTGTCCAATTGGATAATTCGGTTTTATCCGAATAGTGAACAACCCTACTTCACATATGGGGAAACCATAGGGACCATTTATGATGTTTTTTCTTTTTTTTTTAATTAGTGTTTATTGTTTCCGTATCATAAACTTTACAACTTTCAAAAGGAAAATTACTATGAAGGTAATTAACTATTGAGTTTGTTTTATATTTGGTTCCTTTCTGTACCCAATATACCATCGAACTTGTTGTTTGTGTTTACCAAAACCCTTTTGACCGACTATCACACGTGCTAGACACTCAAAAAGGTTATGGTGAACACAAACAACGAGTTTGATGATATATTGGGTACAAAAAATAGGAAATGGACCAAATGTGAACAAACTCAACAGTTGGTTACCCTACTGAGTATTTTTCCTTTACTCATTTACATAAAATCCCATGTCATCTCTTGCTTATATTAATGACTTTATGAGATTTATTCTTTGTTCTCTTCAAAACATAACCCCCGAAAGAATATTATTCATACATGCACAACTTTATAATGCACTTGAATATTTATTAAGGGAATCTTGATTGAGCATGTACATTTCATGACTACATTTACATTTCC